>NW_027118755.1:1275000-1480000 GCF_036417845.1 Apteryx mantelli
AGCTGGAGGGACGTTGGAGCGGTTAGCACATCTGTGGGGTGTAAGATCGGGCAGCCCAAATAACATCGGCTGCACCAGCCCCTAATTCTGGCACTTCCATCTGATGCAGATGTTGCTTCCGTTCTCCTATGACGCGCACTACCTGACGTGACTCGGGCGGACGGGCCACCTACCAATCCCAACCCGGAAAAGGTGCCCTGCGTACTGCAGGATTCGTGAATAGCCAAATGCCTCGTCATCTAATTAGTGACGCTCATGAATGCATGAACGAGATTCCCACTGTCGCTACCTACTATCCAGCGAAACCACAGCCAAGGGAACGGGCTTGGCGGAATCAGCGGGAAAGGAAGACCCTGTTGAGCTTGACTCTCGTCTGGCGCTGTGAAGAGACATGAGAGTGGCCCATTACCATCGGGTCGGTAATCCTAAGACTGTTCTCACGGATCCTAACAGCACGACTGCGGCGAGCCTGCCCGATTAACAGCCGCCAAAGAGGGTTTATTGCAGACCCAGGCTGTGCGGAAAACCTGAAGCTCCTGCAAGTGCTCATCAGGCACGCAAAGAAAGACCATAAGATGCTGGCGGTCATCTTCGTGGACCTGGCGAAAGCCTTTGATTTGGTCAATCATCATCACATCCTGGAGGTCCTCCAACAGAAAGGCATTGATGATCATATAATTGACATCATCGCTGACTCATACAACAACTGTGCGACAAGGCTTGAGGTTGGGGAGACCTGCTTGGAGAAGGTTAAGATCCTCACCGGGGTGAAGCAAGGCGGTCCAATGTCCCCACTGTTGTTCAACCTAGCAGTAGATCCACTGCTATGCAAGTTGGAAGAGATCAAGGAAGGATTTAAATATGGTAACAGCTTGGTATCATCATTGGTGTTTGCAGATGATCTGGTTCTGCTGGGTGACTCGTGGGAGGGCATGCAGAAGAGTTTGCAGGTGGTGGAAGAGTTTTGTCACGCTACAGGGCTGAAGGTGCAAGCTGGAAAATGCCACAGGTTTTTAATAAGGCCCACAAAAGACTCTTACACCATTATTAACAACTGTGTCCCGTGGGAAATTGAACGGGCTCAACTCCATCTAATTGAGCCCAGCAGCTCCGAGAAGTACTTGGGCCTGGGAATAGACCCTTGGGTCGGACTCTCAAAGCCGGAGCTGAAAGAGAAGCTTGACACTTGGGTGAAGAACATTGGGGCAGCCCCATCAAAGCCACTGAAGAGGGTAGAAATCTTGAAGAGGTATGCAGTCCCACGGGTGCTGTATGCGGCAGATCACACGGGAGTGAACGCCTCCTACCTCCAGGCCCTGGACCTTGCCATTTGATCGGCAGTGAAGAGCTGGCTTCGCTTACCTCCCAGCACATGCGACGCCATCTTATATGCCAGCACAAGTGATGGCAGCTTGGGAATTGCGTGGCTGGCGAGCCAAATTCCAAATATACAGGCTCGCTGGTTGCATTGAGTTGCCCAGTCCTCTGATAACATCACGAGAAATATTGTTCTTGAAGAGGGGATTCAGAGGGAGTACAACAAAGCATGGATTGCCGCTGGAGGAAGGGCCGATAAGATTCCATCGACTGGAGAGGAACTTCCGATGACAATTCCGGTTGCACTGGGAGGCGGCGAGGCTTCATCCAAATGGGAGATGTCATCACCCAGAGTCATCTTTCCGGTTCCAAGCAAGTGGAGGAAAAGAGAATTAGAAAATTGGGCCAATCTAAGATCACAAGGCCGCGGTATAAAGAACTTTGAAAATGACAACATCAGTAATGGTTGGCTCGTTCATTACCAAGGTATTACCCACAGAAAACTATTAACAGCAATACAGCTGCGGGCCGATGTCTATCCCACTAGGGAGTATTTGGCACGGGGGCTGGGAGAAGGGGCTCCGAAGGGGTGCAGGCATTGTCCTGCAGAATGGGAAACTTGTTCTCATATCATCGGATACTGCCCGGCGGTTCAGGAGGCCCGAATTCGTAGGCATAACATCTTATGTGGAATGCTGGCTGAAGAGGCTAAGAGACTGGGGTGGTTGGTATATATGGAACCGAACCGCAGGGATAACAACAATGAACTCTTTAAGCCGGACTTGGTTGTAGTTAAGGAGAATCGGGCAAAAGTAGTGGATGTAACTGTTCACTACGAAAGTGGGTTGTCATCTCTAGGTGATGCTGCAGCAGAGAAAGTCCAGTAATACCAACATCTGGAAGAACAAGTGAAGGAGATGACGAATGTGGGAGAGGTGGAGTTCCTGGGATTCCCGATTGGCACTAGAGGGAAGTGGTATAAAGGCAATGAGAGTCTCCTCACCGACCTTGGACTCTCTACCAGCCGCTTGAAGAGGACAGCGAGACTCTTTTCACAAAGGGCGCTCCTGTCCTCAGTGGATATTCTCCACATCTTTACAAGTAAAGGTAAGGATGTTTAAATCTTTTTTTGACTGGCATATATGTTGTGACTTTGTGTATACAAAGTCCTTCTTCGGAAGGCAACAGTACAATTCTTCACACAGAAGACATGGGGCTTGCTCTGTCTTCTGTATCGCTGAATTTTGCTCTTGCCCGGCTCCCTTGTGGTTGAGCCTGGATAGTTGGGATGTGGGATCTAGTCCCCAGATGACACTCACCAAATTTGACCTGGGCGGACGGGCCACCTACCAAGCCCAACTCGGAAAAGGTGCCATGGAATGTTCCATGGTTCAATAATTGGGCCATAGCTACTAACTGGGCTTAGCTGTAGAGTTCACACCTCCTTGCGGTCCCGCTGGGTGCCCATTCGTGGGTCACTGAGTTGGCCTCTGCCCCAGTGTGTTGTTCGGTGTTATAGCTACTTCCACCCTATCGAGTGGAGTCACCGACCAGTCGATAGTAATTCCAGGTGAATCTAAATTTATTCGAGCGCAAACTAGTAAAGTAGTCGTGGGTCCAAAGCCCTTGGCCTGAGGGCTAACGTAAGGCATATCAGGTGGACTTGGGGGCTGGTTCATCTGGTTATATCCCGAACCCCCGCAGTCATGATGAACAACCTTGTAAGGTCTTGGGTTGTCAACTTTGTCTTGGTGGCCACCCAGATGGGAGAAACTCTCCCTGAAATCGTTAGGGTATGTCCTGCGAGAGTAACATCTGAGGAAGTGGTTCACCTGTCCCAAAATTTGACATTTTATAATTCAGACTTGGCCGGTTGGGAAGGGACTTGTCCCAAACCAACCTGGGATTGCATTAAACATCTGCCAGAGGTTGATGAGGTCTTGGAACCCATTGGATCACCTTTGATGACCGGAGCTGAAGAAGCACCGCAGGAGGATGTGGTAGACGTGGAGCCGAGATCTCCCTCTGGCCCCGCAATTGCTTCAACAGATAGAGTAAGTCCCATCCTTGGTGCCGTGGGGGGAACGACTGATGTGGGAATGCCAGTCGTGAAGATCCCTGATCAACACCCAGCATGTCCGTGCTGTGGCACCAGGATGGGGAAAGCTGCAGCCCTAATTGACCGTCTAAAGAGGGCCCATGGCCAGTGAAGAATTCTCTTCCAGTGTTCCCAATGTGGGAAAACTAATGTTAAACATCATAGTATCGCCTGCCACTTCCCGAAGTGCCAGGGAGCCCAAGATCTCCAAAGAGAAGAGGATGCCCCGGAGGACCCTGCTATATGGCGATGTGGGTAATGTGACCAATAGTTTAAGACCAAGAGTGGCCTGTCACAACACAAGAGACTCGTGCACCCGCAAACTAGGAACTTGGAATGGATTGAAGTGTCTCGACCAAAGGAAAAGAGTCTGTGAGGCATGCATAAGAGCTGCTGGACAGAAGAAGAGACAGCTCTACTGCTAGAGTTGGAAGAAAGATACAAGACCGAGTGCTTTATCAATAAACTGATCGGGGAACATTTGCCCACAAAAACAGCAAAGCAGATCAGCGACAAAAGATGACAGCTTGCGGCTGGTGCGAACGCATCGGCACCGCCAAGAAGAGTTGCAGCAATGCGCATAGGGGAGCCCCCGGTTGAGAGGGAGAAGATAGAGATGATAAGGATGGAATATAGAAAAGTGGTGGCGGAGAAGATACGAGCTGGTTCCCTGCCTGCAAGCCAAATGATCGCATGTAGGAGGATCTTAGAGGATGGCAAAGACACCCGGAATGTCATCGAAGCATCAGCAGTAGAGTGGTTATCACAGCTGGCGTGGCACATCGCCGTAGCAAAATTGAAACAATGTAGGAAGCATCAAGCAAGACCCGCGCCTGTGAGAGAGGAAAGAAGATGGATGAAGAAGAGGGCAGTGAAACGGAGGTTGTACCTCCAATACCAGCAGCTCTTTGAGACAGATCGCAAGAAGCTCGCTGGTATCATTTTGGACAACTTTGAGGCACTGAAGTGCCCCCTTCCAATGGGCGAGCTATATGGCTCGTTTCAGAGGAAGCGGGAGGAGGGATCGCCATATGTCAGCCTAGGTGCTTTCCGGAGTGCTGGTGTCATGGAGAACTCTGCATTCAAGAAAATGCTCTCCCCAAAGGAGGTTCTGAAGAACATCGCGGAAATGAATAACTCCATCCCCGGACCAGATGGCCTCTCCCTGAGGGATGTTATTCAAAAGGAGCCTCAGGGCAGCCAGTTGGCTGAATTGTTCAATCTATGGCTGCTATCCGGAAGGATCCCAGATAGGATCAAAGAATGCAGAATGATTTTAATACCAAAATCCGCTGATCCGAGTAAAATTGAGGACATGAACAACTGGCGAACCATTACCATTGGGTCTGTAATTTTAAGATTGTTCTCACGGATCTCAACAGCATGGCTGCGACGAGCCTGCCCGAGTAACAGCCGCCAAAGAGGGTTTACTGCAGCCCCAAGCTGTGCGGAAAATCTCAAGCTTCTGCAGGTGCTTATTCAGCATGCAAAGAAAGATCACAAGACGCTGGCGGTCGTTTTCGTGGACCTGGCGAAAGCCTTTGATTCGGTCCACCATCATCATATCCTGGAGGTCCTCAAACAAAAAGGCCTCGATTGTCATATACTTGACATCATTGCCGATATGTATGACAACTGTGCAACAAGGCTTGAGGTAGGGGAAAGTCGCTCTGAGAAGGTGAAGATCCTCACCAGGGTGAAGCAAGGAGACCCAATGTCCCCGTTATTGTTCAACCTAGCAGTAGATCCACTGTTGTGTACATTGGAGGAGATCAAGGAAGGTTTCAAATATAGCAACAGCTCTGTATCATCATTGGCGTTCGTGGATGATCTGATCCTGCTGAGCGATTCGTGGGATGGCATGCAGAAGAGTATTCAAGTGGTGGAGGAGTTTTGCCATACTACAGGGCTGAAGGTGCAAGCAGGAGTATGCCACAGGATTTTGATAAGGCCCACTAAAGACTCTTACACCGTTATTAACAACTGTGACCTGTAGGAAATTGAAGGGGCTCAGCTCCATCTGATTGAGCCCGGCAGTTCCGAGAAGTACTTGGGCCTGGGAGTAGACCCATGGGTTGGACTCTTGAAACCGGAGCTGCAGGAAAAGCTTGACACCTGGGTGAAGAACATCGGGGTGGCCCCGTTAAAAATCACTTCAAAAGGCAGAAATCTTGAAAAGGTATGCAGTCCTGCAACTGCTGTATGCGACAGATCATGCGGGAGTGAACGCCTCATACCTCCAGACTCTGGACCTTGCCATTCGATCGGCGGTGGAAGAATGGACAAGATTCCATCAGTTGGGGATGAACTCCCTGCCACAAATTCGGCCGTACTGGCAGGCGGCGAGGTGGCATCCAAGCAGGAGATGTCAGCTCCCAGGGTCATCTCTCCAGTTCCTAGCAAGTGGAGAAAAGGAGAGTTAGACAACTGGGCCAATCTAAGATCGCAAGGCTGCAGCATTAAGAACTTTGATAACATCAGCAATGACTGGCTCATACATTATTGGGGTATTCCCCAAAGGAAGTTGTTAACAGCAATACAGTTACGTGCCAATGTCTACCCCACTAGAGAGTATTGGGCGCGGGGCTTGGGGAAAGGGGTTCCGAAAGGGTGAGGGCATTGTCCTTCACCTCCGTTCATCAGAGGTGATCCAACGCGTGCCAGGACCTCATCAGCCTCTGGCAGATCTTTTACACAGTCAGAGGTTGGTTCAGGATAAATCCCTCCCCAACTGACCAAATCCAAATTACAAAACGTCACATTTTCGGATAGGTGATCCACCTCCTCAGGTGTTAACCTCGCAGGGCATTCCCTTATGATCTCACGGGGAAATTTTCCCGTCTGGGTGGCCACCGAGACAAGATTCACAACCAAGACCTTATTCAATTGTTCAACATGACTGTGGGGGTTCGGGATATAACCAGAAGAACCAGCCCCCAAGTTCAACTGCGATGCCTTAAGTCAGCCCTCAGGCAAAGGGCTTTGGACACAAGACTACTGTACTAGTTCGTGGTCGAATAAATTTAGATTCACCTGAATTTACTATCGAGTGGTCGGTGATGCCAGTCGATAGGGAGGAAGTAACTATAACATCGCACAAACACACTGGGGCAGAGGCCAACTCGGTTACCCACGAATGGGCATCCAGCGGGACCACGAGGAGGTGTAGCCTCTGCAGCTAAGCCCAGTTAGTAACTATGGCCCCGTCTCAAGAGAGTCATAGTTACTCCCGCCATTTACCCACACTTCATTGAATGTCTTCCCTTTGACCTTCAGAGGACTGGGCAGAAATCACATCGCATCAACACCTGCCACGGGCCTTTGTGATGCTTTGTTTTAATTGAACAGTTGGATTCCCCTGGTCTGCACCAGTTCTAATTCGGCCTCTAGGCGCCGGCCAAGTCGGGGCACTGGCCCGGGGACCCTGGCTCCCCCCCCTTGTCACCAGCAGCTGCGCTTGTGCAGGGGCACCCCCAGTCCCGTGGACGGGTGGAGGGGTGGGCGGTGGCAGCTGCTGGGGCTCAGGGAGGAGGGAGGGAGAGGGTGGACAGTGCCGCCACAGCTGGGGCAATCCACAGGAAGGGCCTGGCCATGTCCAGAGTCACCACCCTGCGCCCAACCCCCCTCCCCGCACCCAGGGCGGGTGGAGGGCACAGGTCCTCATCTTCCCTGCGCCACGGACCATTGACTAAGCTGTTGACTCATGCACGTGCTAGACTCCTTGGTCCATGTTTCAAGACAGGTTGGGTAGGTAGGTGACATCGCCACAGACCCGAGGCACCCAAGCATCGCCACACCCTGCCTGGCAGTGCGAAGCAAGAGGGGTGCACTGAGGACAGTCCACCCCAGTTGACAGTCGTGCTGGGGACTGGGGGGCCCATCCCCTGCATGGGCCACCCCTCACCACCACTGCCCCTCCACCCCTCACAAGCAGCGCTGGGGAGTAAAGCACCGCCGCCATGGCTGCTGGGGTGCAGGAAACTGCCGCAGGGGAAGGCACGGTGGCAGACCTCTCCTTCAGTCCTGGGATTCGGTGAGAGCTGCTGCCCAGAGGCTGTAACACTCACTACTGCACGCATGCGAGCCACCTGCCCACCAGGCCTTCCCAGCCAACACGGAGCAAGTCATGACGAACCGCCATGGGGGAAACGTGCCCAACAGGGGCCGGCAACCAGCCCGCAAACCCCTTGGCCCGCCCCCGCAAGGGGGACGGAGGGGAGGCAGAGGTGGGCATCGGCTGAGATCCGAGTTGCCTGACCAAGACTGACAGGTTGAATCCTCTGGAATGACTGCACGGACCCCACCCATTTACCTCTTAATGGTTTCATGCCCTCTTGACTTCTTTCTCTTCAAAGTTCTTTTCAACTTTCCCTCACATTACTTGTTGACTATTGGTCTCATGCCGGTACTTAACCTTCAATAGAGCTTACCACCCACTTTGGACTGCATTCCCAAGCAACCCAACTCAAAGAAGCCCCAGTCCCAGTGTCCCGGAGGGCCACTAAGGGACTCACACCATCCACGGGCTGGGCCTCGATCAGAAGGGCTTGGGCTCCCCCAGGAGTGGTGCTGGGGATGGGAGCTTCTGTACGCCACATTTCCGCGCCCCATCACGGGATGGGGATTCGGCGCTGGACTCTTCCCTCTTCGCTCACTGTTACTGAGGGAATCCTGGTTAATTTCTTCTCCTCCGCTGACTACTATGCATAAATTCAGTGGGTCACCACGTCTGATTTGAGGTTGCAAATGGATGGAGATGAGTCCGGCACCCACCCCTCACGCTTTGAGTCCCGGAGGAGGCCCGAGACAAGACAGAGCCAGCGGGCACGCGCCCACTGGCTGCCGGAGGGAGGAGGTTGCAAGGCCCCTGCCAGGACAAGGGGGAAGAGGCGCAGTGATGGCAGATCACCGCCACAGAGTGGGGAGGACAGCAGGGGGGCCTCCAATACACGTGCGCAGCAGCACAGTGAGGTACCACCATGGTACCCACCTGCACACAGCCGCAAGGGCCCGTGGATGAGGTTCTCGTCTCCTCCGGGCCCAACTCCCAAAAACTCACTCATTCGCTCGCTCACACACTTGCACAGCCCTCCACTGGCTGTGCCTGGCTCCTCCTCATCCACAGCATCATCCAGGCATAGCCTCCCCTAGCCTGTGGGAAGAGGATGGCTTCCTGCCCTGGGGCATGCAGATGTCTACCCCCTAGGGACTGCTGTTAGCACTGGTCTTCCATGTGCCAAGCACTTGGCACCAGAAATGAGAGCCCCTTGAGACTCACCCCCCCCCGCCTCACTGGGTAAGTGAAAAAACAATCACAGTAGTGGTATTTCACAGGCGGCTGGGCCGTGGCATGGGTCACGTGCACATGCAGCCTCCCACTTATTCTACACCTCTCATGTCTCTTCACAGTGCCAGACTAGAGTCAAGCTCAACAGACTCTTCCTTCCCCACTGATTCTGACAAACCCAGTCCCTTGGCTCTGGTTTTGCTGGATAGTAGGTAGCGACAGTGGGAATCTCGTTCATCCAGTCATGCACGTCACTAATGAGATGACAAGGCGTTTGGCTAATTATTGAACCGTGGAATATTCCGTGGCACCTTTTGCGGGTTGGCCTTGGTAGGCAGCCCGTCCACCCAAGTCAAATTTAGTAAGCCTCATTTGGGGACCAGATCCCACGTCCCAACTATCCAGGCTTGACCACAGGGGAGCTGGGCAATAGCCAAATTCAGCAGTACGGAAGACTGAGCAAGCCCATGTCGTCTGTGTGAAGAATTTTACTGTTGCCTTCTGAAGAAGGACTTTGCGTTAGAAAAGTCACAATATATTCAAGCCAATTAAAAATTTCAAACACCCTTACCTTTACTTGTAAAGATGTGGAGAATGTCAACAGAGGACAGGAGAGCCCTTTGTGAGAAGGTTCTCGCTGTCCTCTTCAAGCGGCTGGTAGAGAGTCCAAGGTCGGTGAGGAGACTCTCGTTGCCTTTATACCACTTCCCTCTAGCACCAATCGGGAATCCCAAGAACTCCACCTCTCCAGCATTGGTCATCGCCTTCACTTGTTCTTCCAGATGTTGGTATTTCCGGACTTTCTCTGCTGCAGTGTCACCTAGAGATGACAACCCACTTTCGTAGTGAACAGTTACATCCACTACTTTCGCCCGATTCTCCTTAACTACAACCAAGTCCGGCTGAAAGAGTTCATTGTTGTTATCCCTGCGGTTCGGTTCCATATATACTAACCACCCCAGTCTCTTGGCCTCTTCAGCCAGCATTCCACACAAGATGTTATGCCTACGAATCCGTGCCTCCTGAACTGCCAGGCAGTATCCGATAATATGAGAACAATTTCCCACTCCGCAGGACAATGCCTGCACCCCTTCGGAGCCCCTTCTCCCAGCCCCCGTGCCAAATACTCCCTAGTGGGATAGACATCGGCCCGCAGCTGTATTGCTGTTAATAGTTTTCTGTGGGGAATACCTTGGTAATGAACGAGCCAACCATTACTGATGTTGTCATTTTCAAAGTTCTTTATACCGCGGCCTTGTGATCTTAGATTGGCCCAATTTTCTAATTCTCTTTTCCTCCACTTGCTTGGAACCGGAAAGATGACTCTGGGTGATGACATCTCCCATTTGGATGAAGCCTCGCCGCCTCCCAGTGCAACCGGAATTGTCATCGGAAGTTCCTCTCCAGTCGATGGAATCTTATCGGCCCTTCCTCCAGCGGCAATCCATGCTTTGTTGTACTCCCTCTGAATCCCCTCTTCAAGAACAATATTTCTCGTGATGTTATCAGAGGACTGGGCAACTCAATGCAACCAGCGAGCCTGTATATTTGGAATTTGGCTCGCCAGCCACGCAATTCCCAAGCTGCCATCACTTGTGCTGGCATATAAGATGGCGTCGCATGTGCTGGGAGGTAAGCGAAGCCAGCTCTTCACTGCCGATCAAATGGCAAGGTCCAGGGCCTGGAGGTAGGAGGCGTTCACTCCCGTGTGATCTGCCGCATACAGCACCCGTGGGACTGCATACCTCTTCAAGATTTCTACCCTCTTCAGTGGCTTTGATGGGGCTGCCCCAATGTTCTTCACCCAAGTGTCAAGCTTCTCTTTCAGCTCCGGCTTTGAGAGTCCGACCCAAGGGTCTATTCCCAGGCCCAAGTACTTCTCGGAGCTGCTGGGCTCAATTAGATGGAGTTGAGCCCCTTCAATTTCCCACAGGTCACAGTTGTTAATAATGGTGTAAGAGTCTTTCGTGGGCCTTATTAAAAACCCGTGGCATTTTCCAGCTTGCACCTTCAGCCCTGTAGCATGACAAAACTCTTCCACCACCTGCAAACTCTTCTGCATGCCCTCCCATGAGTCGCTCAGCAGGACCAGATCATCTGTGAACGCCAATGATGATACCAAGCTGCTACCATATTTAAACCCTTCCTTGATCTCTTCCAACTTACATAACAATGTATCTACTGATAGGTTGAACAACAGTGGGGACATTGGATCGCCTTGCTTCATCCTGGTGAAGATCTTAACCTTCTCCAAGCAGGTTTCCCCTACCTCAAGCCTTGTCGCACAGTTGTTGTATGAGTCAGCGATGATGTCAATTATATGATCATCAACGCCCTTCTGTCGGAGGACCTCCAGGATGTGATGGTTATTGACTGAATCAAAGGCTTTCGCCAGGTCCACGAAGACGACCGCCAGCGTCTTTTGATCCTTCTTTGCGTGCCTGATGAGCACTTGCAGGAGCTTCAAATTTTCTGCACAGCCTGGGTCTGCAATAAACCCTCTTTGGCGGCTGTTAATTGGACAGGCTCGTCGCAGCCGTGCCATTAGGATCCGTGAGAACAATCTTAAAATTACAGACCCGATGGTAATGGGTCGCCAGTTGTTCATGTCCTCGATTTTGCTCAGATTGGCGGATTTTGGTATTAAAATTGTTCTACATTCTTTGATCCCATCTGGGATCCTTCCAGCCAGCAGCCATAGGTTTAACAGTTCAGCCAACTGGCTGCCCTGAGGGTCCTTTTGAATAACATCCCTCAGGGAGAGGCCGTCTGGTCCGGGGATGGAGTTCTTATTCATTTCCGCGATGTTCTTCAGAACCTCCTTTGGGGAGATCATTTTCTTGAATGCAGAGTTCTCCATGACACCAGCACTCCGGAAAGCACCTAGGCTGACGTATGGGGATCCCTCCTCCCACTTCCTCTGAAACGAGCCATATAGCTCGCCCATTGGAAGGGGGCACTTCAGTGCTTCGATGTTGTCCAAGATGATACCAGCGAGCTTCTTGCGATCTATCTCAAAGAGCCGCTGGTATCGGAGGTATAACCCCCGTTTCACCGCCCTCTTCTTCATCCATCTTCTTTCCTCTCTCACAGGTGTGGGTCTTGCTTGATGCTTCCTACATTGTTTCAATTTTGCTACGGTGATGTGCCGCACCAGCTGTGATAACCACTCTACTGCTGATGCTTCGATGACATTCCGGGCATCTTCGCCATCCTCTAAGATCCTCCCTCATGCGATCATTTGGCTTGCAGGCAGGGAACCTGCTCGTATCTTCTCCGCCACCACTTTCCTATATTCCATCCTTATCATCTCTATCTTCTCCCTCTCAACTGGGGGCTCCCCTATGCGCATTGCTGCAACTCTTCTTGGCGGTGCCGATGCGTTCGCACCAGCCGCAAGCTGTTGTCTCTTGTCGCTGATCTGCTTTGCCGTTTTTGTGGGCAAATGCTCCCTGATCAGTTTATTGATAAAGCACTCAGTCTTAAATCTTTCTTCCAGCTCTAACAGTAGAGCCGTCTCTTCCTCCATCCAGCAGCTCTTATGCATTCCTCTCAGGCTTTTTCCCTTAGGTCGAGTCACTTCAATCCGCTCCAGGTTCCTAGTTTGTGGATGCATAAGTCTTTTATGCTGCGACATGCTGCTCTTGCTTTTAAACTGCTGGTAGCATTCCCCTGAATGCGATATCCCAGGTTCCTCTGGGGCTTCCTCTTGACTTTGGATATCTAGGGCTCCCTGCCACTTTGGGAAGTGGCAGGCAATACTATGATGTTTAACATTTGTCCTCCCACAATGGGAGCACTGAAAGAGAATTCGTCACCGGCCGTGGGCCCTCTTTAGATGATCAACCAAGGCCGCAACTTTCCCCATCCTGGTGCCACAGCAAGGACATGCTGGGTGTTGATCGGGGATCTTCACGACTGGCATTCCCATGTCAGTCGTTCCCCCCACGGCACCAAGGATGGGACTTACTCTATCTGTTGAAGCAATTGCGGGGCCAGAGGGAGATCTCGGCTCCACGTCTACCACATCCTCCTGCGGTGCTTCTTCAGCTCCGGTCATCAAAGGTGATCCAATGGGTTCAAAGACCTCATCAGCCTCTGGCAGATGTTTAATGCAATCCCAGGTTGGTTTGGGACAAGCCCCTTCCCAACCGGCCAAGTCTGAATTATAAAATGTCAAATTTTGGGACAGGTGAACCACTTCCTCAGATGTTAGTCTCGCAGGGTGTGCCCTTGCGATTTCAGGGAGAATTTCTCCCGTGTGGGTGGCCACTGAAACGAAGTTGACAACCCAAGATTTTACCAGGCTGTTCCACATGACTGCGGGGGTTCGGGATATAACCAGATGAACCAGCCCCCAAGTTCAACTGCGATGCCTTTAGTCAGCCCTCAGGCAAAGGGCTTTGGACACACAACTACTGTACTAGTTCGTGGTCGAATAAATTTAGATTCACCTGGAATACTATCGAGTGGTCGGTGATGCCAGTCGATAGGGAGGAAGTAACTATAACACTGCACAAACACACTGGGGCAGAGGCCAACTCGGTTACCCATGAACGGGCATCCAGCGGGACCACGAGGAGGTGTGACCTCTGCAGCTAAGCCCAGTTAGTAACTATGGCCCCGTCTTAAGAGAGTCATAGTTACTCCCGCCGTTTACCTGCGCTTCATGGAATTTCTTCCCTTTGACCTTCAGAGGACTGGGCAGAAATCACATCGCATCAACACCCACTGCCGACCTTCGTGATGCTTTGTTTTAATTGAACAGTTGGATTCCCCTGGTCTGCACCAGTTCTAAGTCTGCTGCTAGGTGCTGGCCAAGGCGGGGAGCCAGCCCTGTGACCCCAGCTCCACCCCCATCACCGGCAGCTGCCTGTGCACTGGGGTACCCACAGCCTCTGTGGATTGGTGGAGGGGGGGGGTGGTGGCAGCTGCTGGGGCTTGGGGAGGAGGGAGGGAGAGGGTGGACGGTGCCTGCCAAAGCTGGGGCAATGCACGGGAAGGGCCTGGCTGTGTCCAGAGTCACTACCCCACACCCAACACTCCTCCCCCCAACACGGGAGGGGGAGGGGACAGGTGGGGTGCACGGCGCCTCGTCCAGCCGTGGCACGAGCCCATGCCCACTTCGTGCCCCAGCCCGACTGACCCAGCCCTTAGAGCCAAGCCTTATCCCGAAGTTATGGATCCCACTTGCCAACTTCCCTTACCTACATTGTTCCAACATCCCAGAGGCTGTTCACCTTGGACACCTGCTGCACTTATGGGTATGGCCCGGCACAAGATTTACACCTTCTCCCCTGGATTTTCACAGGCCAGCGAGAGCTCACTGGACCCCACTGGAACCACGACGCTTTCCAAGGCGTGGGCCCCTCTCTCGGGGCAATTCCATTCCAAGGCGCCCGACCCTTCACAAAGAAAACACAACTCTCCCCAGGGCTCCCGACAGCTTCTCCGCCATCGGTTGAGATACCACACTGGACGCCTTGCGGCGCTCATCTCTGCCACTCTGGATTCCGGGATCTGAACCCGACTCCCTTTCGATCGGCTGAGGGCAACGGAGGCCCTCGCCCATCCCTTCAGAACAGTGCTTGCCTATCGCTTAGGACTGACTGACCCATGTTCAACTGCTGTTCGCATGGAACCCTGCTCCACTTTGGCCTTCTGAGCTCTCCTTTGAATAGTTGCTACTACCACCAAGATCTGCACCTGCAGCGGCTCCACCCGGGCCCGCACCCCAGGCTTCAAGGCGCACCACAGCGGCCCTCCTACTCGTCGTGGTGTAGCCCACGCAGCTTCGCATCACCGGCAACGGCCGGGTATGGGCCCGACGCTCCAGCGCCATCCATTTTCAGGGCTAGTTGTTTTGGCAGGTGAGTTGTTAAACACTCCTTAGCGGGTTCCGACTTCCACGGCCACCGTCCTGCTGTCTATATCAACCAACACCTTTTCTGGGGTCTGATGAGCGTCGGCATTGGGGCGCCTTAATCCGGCGTTCAGTTCATCCCACAGCGCCAGTTCTGCTTACCAAAAGTGGCCCACTAAGCACTCGCATTCAACAGCCCGGCTCCACGCCAGCAAGCCGGGCGTCTTACCCATTGAAAGTTTGAGAAGAGGTTGAGATCGTTTCGGCCCCAAGACCTCTAATCATTCGCTTTACCGGGTAAAACTGCCGCCCGCGAGTGCCAGCTATCCTGAGGGAAACTTCGGAGGGAACCAGCTACTAGATGGTTCGATCAGTCTTTCGCCCCTATACCCAGGTCGGACGACCGATTTGCACGTCAGGACCGCTACAGACCTCCACCAGAGTTTCCTCTGGCTTCGCCCTGCCCAGGCATAGTTCACCATCTTTCGGGTCCTAGCACGGATGCTCATGCTCCACCTCCCTGACGGAGCAGTCAAGATGGGCCGGTGGTGCGACCTCAGCTCTGCTTCCGCCTCAGGATCCCACCTCAGCCAGAGTGTGCCGGCCCACATCTTCATTGCGCTACGGGCTTTCGAGTGAGCCACTGACTCGCATGTGTGCTAGACTCCGTGGTCCATGTTTCAAGACAGGTCAGGTGGGTAGCCGACATTGCCACGGACCCCGGGCACCCGAGCGCGGCCGCACCCTGCCTGGCGGCGGGACGCCGTCAGGGCACACTGAGGACAGTCCGCCCTGTTTGACAGTCACGCCGGGGACTGGGGGGCCCGTCCCCTGGACGGGGGCCCCCCTCACCGCTGCTGCCGAGCAACGCGCGCCACCCCTCCCCACCTCCTGTGAGCGGGGGTGGGGATAAAAGCAGCGGCACCGCCGCCACCGACAGGGTCCGGGAGGCCGCCACGGGAGAAGGCACGGCGGCAGTCCTCTCCCTCGGCCCCAGGATTCAGCGAGAGCTGCTGCCCGGGGCTGTAACAGTCGCCACCGTGTGGCAGCGAACCACCTGCCCACCGGGCCTTCCCAGCCGACCCAGAGCCGGTCGTGGCAAACCGCCACGGGGAAATGTGCCTGACGGGGGCTGGCCACCAGCCGGGCAGCAGTCCCCAGCCCGCCTGCCCCTGCAAGGGGGGGAGAAGGGGAAGTGGAGGCGGTGATCTGCGGAGACACGAGCAGGCCAGCCGAGCCCGCCGGGTTGAATCCTCCGGGCAGACTGTGTGGACTCCACCCATTTACCTCTTAATGCTTTCACGCCCTCTTGAACTCTCTCTCTTCAAAGTTCTTTTCAACTTCCCCTCACATTACTTGTTGACTATTAGTCTCGTGCCGGTACTTAGCCTTCAATGGAGTTTACCACCCCCTTTGGACTGCATTCCCAAGCAATCCAACACAAAGAAGGCCTGGTCCCAGCATGCCGGAGGGCCACTGTGATATGTGCTAATTTGTTGCATCAAAGTGAGAAACAGCCTTGGGAACATCTTGTATTGTGGTATGTACTAATTTGTTACATCAGCGAGAAACTGCCTTGGGAACATCTGTGGGAACATCCTACAGCCTGTGGTGGGGGGCATGTACCCCGCCTGAGATAACTGAGTTGAGCTAGCGAAGCGGCAATGTTAGTTTAGATAGCCTAATATGGCGCACAATGCAGAGGAAGACTCCAGCCTTCATCCCCACGACCACCAGAGGGCTGAAGAAGACCCCCTAGCAACAGCTGGCGCAACCGCAGAAGATACAGGAAGTGCCATGTATACCCGGGACTGGAATCGCATATAAGGAGACTGTGAGGGGGGGTTGCGCGCGCCGTTGGTGGAGCAGGAGACTCCCCCCAGCCGCCCAGCGCTGTTTTGCTTACTTGTGACTTGCTCAATTATTTTATAAATTGGAATTTATGCAACCCGGCCCGAGTGGTTGTCAATTTGTCGCGTTTACCTATAACAGCCACTAAGGTCCTCACGCCACCTGCGGGCTGGGCCTCAATCAGAAGGACTTGGGCCCCCCCAAGACTGGCGCTGGGGATGGGAGCTTCTGTACACCTTATTTCCCGCACCCCATCACGGGGTGGGGATTCAGCGCTGGACTCTTCCCTCTTTGCTCACCGTTACTGAGCGAATCCTTGTTAATTTTTTCTCCTCCACTGACTAATATGCATAAATTCAGCAGCTCTCCACGTCTGATTTGAGGTTGCAATCGGATGGAGATGAGACCGGCACCCGCCCCTCATGCTTTGAGTCCCAGAGGAGGTCCGAGACAAGACAGAGCCGGCGGGCACATGCCCACTGGCTGCCAGAGTGAGGAGGGTGCAAGGCCCCTGCCAGGACAAGGGGGAAGACGTGCAGCGACGGCAGGTCACCGCCACAGAGTGGGGAGGACAGCAGGGGGCCCTCTGACACACGCATGCGGCAGCACAGTGAGGTACCACCACGGTACCCACCCACAGACAGCCGCATGGGACCAGGGACAAGGTTCACGACTCCTCTGGGCCCAGCTCCCGAAAGCTCACTCCCTCGCTTGCTCACACACTTGCACAGCCCTCCACTGCATGTGCCTGGCTCCTCCTCCAGGCCACTGCCTCCGCTCTCACCCCAGCACGGCACCTGTGCCATCACCGCTGGCCTCAATGCAATGCTGTGGCTGATGCTGGATGGTGGGCAGAAGTGGCTCAACATGCACTATGGATGCGGGTGAGCCGTAAGCAGGGGACCTGGCAGGCACCAAAATGGCAGCAGTCAGGGCAGGGGAAGCGAAAGGGAAAGGCAGACAGCCGGCCACCCGCCGCAGAAGGAAACAAGGGACCAGCACACCACTGGGAGAGTGGTGAAGGAGAGCCCATATGGCAGCACTGCCAGTGGTGGTGGGTGGCGGTGACGAGGCACCGCGTCACCGCAACTGACCAAACTGGGGGCCCGGAGGAATGAACTCTGCAAAGCGGGTGCTCCAGGAGTGGGGTTTTCCCAAGTCTGCGCTTAGGGGGACGAAGGCCCAGCCACATGGGGAGGAGAGGCACCCTCTCCGTGGGGCACAGGCCTGCAAGGTGCCCCAGCCACGCCACACTGAACACAGTGTGCAGCACAGTAGCGGCTGCCGGGCTCAGAGGGGAAGGAGGGCAGGACAGGTGCAGGAAGGCACGCCATATGTGGCTCGTGGAGACAGATGGTCACTGTAACTGGGTGGCCGGCAGGCCAGCCGGAAGACCGGGGCCACCGGTGCATGCACCAGGGTCCCGGCTCTGCTGCCGTCCCTCACTCACCACCACTGCCATGCAACACTGCTGTGCCCCACTCCTCCCACCACACAACCCCAAGGGGCAGCACCACTCTGCCAACGCAACAATAGGGGTGACGATCGACCATCAAGTGACACTCAGACAGGTATAGCCCCAGCAGGAAACCGGGGCCGCAATTGCATTTGAAGCATCGATGATCAATGTGTCCTGCAATTCACATTAATCGACGCACAAGCCGAGTGATCCACCACTAAGAGTAGTCTCCCTTTCAGTCCCTGCCATGCGCAGAGGGCAACAAGCAGCATTCGCAGCCCCTGAGGGCCTCCTCTGATCCACCTCCCTCCTCATGCCAACACCAGCTGCTGAGCAAGGGACAGTCAAGAGAGGGGGCTCACTTCGCTGACTGTAGAAGCGCTGAGGGAGGGGGGGAAAAAAGGAGGGCAGAACCCTCGCTCCCCACCTGTGACAACTCCTTTCTCACTTTGAGTCCTGCCCAGGCGCCCGGCTCAGCCTGGCCCAGCAGGGAGCAGCATGCCAGCCATGCCGCCTGCCTCAGGAAGGGGGGGTCCCCGCAGACCCATGGAGTTGGAGCATGGCTGTCACCAGTACCAGCACTGCCCACTGCCCCTGCGCCCACAACCTACCAGCCCTGCACTTCCAAGCTGTTTGCTTGCCTCGCTGGCCTCCAGCTCCACCGTCCCTGAGATGGCGCCCATGCCCGTGTGTGCACACAGCCTCCCAGATGACACCATGCACACTCCCATTCCTTCCGAGGACAGACACCTGGCGGTGGGTGGATCAGCAAGGTGGGATGTATGGGGATGGCACCTGCTCTTCCCGCCTCCACATGGAAATCGTGGGAGGCCACCCCCGCCACCCACTTGCCGCCCACCAGCAGCACCACTGAAAGTCTGAGAAGAGGTTGAGATCATTTTGGCCCCAAGACCTCTAATCATTCGCTTTACGAGGTAAAACTGCCGCCCGCAAGTGCCAGCTATCCTGAGGGAAACTTCAGAGGGAACCAGCTACTAGATGGTTCGATTAGTCTTTCGCCCGTATACCCAAGTTGGACGACCGATTTGCACATCACGACCAATACCAACCTCCACCAGACTTTCCTCTGGCTTTGCCCTGCCGAGGCATAGTTCACCATCTTTTGGGTCCTAGCACGGACACTCATGCTCCACCTCCCCGATGGAGCACACAAGATGGGCCAGTGGTGTGCCCTTGACTCTGCCTGTGCCTCGGGATCCCACCTCAGCTGGCGCGCGCTGGCCCTCACCTTCATTGTGCCATGGGCTTTCGAGCAAGCCGCTGACTCGCACACATGCTAGACTCCTTGGTCCATGTTTCAAGATGGGTTGGCTGGGTAGCTGACATCACCATGGACCCCGGGTGCCCAAGCACAGCCACACCCTGCCTAGCAGCACCACGCAATCAGGGTGCACTGAGGACAGTCCGTCCTGGTTGAGAGTCGCACCGGGGACTGGGGGGCCCACCAGACAGGGGCCCCCCTCACCGCCGCTGCCAAGTGACACGCATCACCCACCTCCCTGCCCCCCACAAGCAGGGGTGGGGAGAAAAGCAGTGGCACCGTCACTGGCGGGGTCCAGGAAACTGCCATGGGGGAAGGCGCGGCAGTGGTCCTCTCCCTCGGCCCCAGGATTCGGTGAGAACTGCTGCCCGGGGGCTGTAACACTTGCCACCGTGCAGCAGCGAGCCACCTGCCCACCGGGCCTTCCCAGCTGACCCAGAGCCGGTCGCGGCGCACCGCCATGGGGGAAACGCACCCGACGGGGGCCAGCAACCAGCTGGACAGTGGTCCCTGGTCCTCCTGCCCCCTCCGACCCGCCCCCGCGAGAGGGGCGGAGGGGAGGTGGAGGCAGGGATCTGCCAAGACCCCAGCTGGCTGACCAAGCCCACCAGATTGAATCCTCCAGGCAGACTGCACGGACCCCACCCGCTTACCTCTTAACGGTTTCACACCCTCTTGAACTCTCCCTTCAAAGTTCTTTTCAAGTTTCCCTTACCGTACTTGTTGACTATCGGTCTCGTGCTGGGGATGGGGGCTTCTGTATGCCATATTTCCCACGCTCTACTGCAGGGCGTGGATTCGGCGCCGGGCTTTTCCCTCTTCACTTGCCGTTACTGAGGGAATCCTGGTTAGTTTCTTTTCCTCTACTGATTAATATGCTTAAATTCAGCAGGTTGCCACGTCTGATCTGAGGTTGCAATCGGATGGAGACAGGGCAAGCCCATGCTCCCCCTCGCGCTTCAACTCCCAGAGGAGGCCCGAGACAATGGAGGGGGAAGGACAGCCAGGGGCCCTCCGACACACGCGCATGGCAGCACGGTGAGGTACCGCTGTGGTACCCACCCGCAGGCAGCCACGCAGGGCGGGGGACGAGCTCCGTGCCTCCCCCGGGCCCAGCTCCCAAACACTCACTCACTCGCTCACAAACGCACTTGCACAGCCCTCTGCCAGCTGTGACTGGCTCCTCCTCCTGGCCGCTGCCTCCACTCTCACCTCAGCATGGAACAGCATGACGCCCTCCCTTCCCTTCCTCTCTCACCACCGAATGGTACCCGCGCTGCCCCCACCATGGCACCTTGTTAAGAAATTTAATAGTAGTGTTAAGGCCTAGCTGATTAGAAAATGGTTAAATATGTTTGTACTGGAAAGTTCTGGAAACCATTGGGCTATCGCCACATGGCTTGTTTCTCTGTAGCTGCAAGGTAAGAAGAAAGCTAACCTCACCCAGAGACAGGGAAGATACCCAATGGAGAGTGAGAAGACCCCAGACCTGATGTTTCTGTTGGATTGGACGATCGCATGAGGGACGGGTAACTGCGACTGTAGGGGTATAAATACACAGGGAATTTCCCATTTGGGAGTCCCTCTTCTGAGGCACCCAGCTTGAGCTGTTCACTTTATTTAAATAAAGAGTTAACAGAGAATTCTCAACTCAGCGTGTTATGACTCTCGGAGACCCAGGGAGTATACAATATTTTTGTAACAGTTTTGGTGACTCTGGTGGGACTCCGGGAATTTGTTGCGGGATTCAGGGGCTTACAGAGGATGAGGCATTCCAAAGCCGGCTAAGGGCGTTTTGCCCTAGGAATTGCTTCCTCCTTCGTGGGCTAACTGAATCTTAAGCAATTGTCTTAACAGGCTGAGAGGGTTGCGGTAAAGGATAAGTGTTAGGGTTCGAGTCCCTGAGAGTGAATTTGTTAGGTTCGAGTCCTAGCAAGAGGCAAATTGTGGGGTTTGAGTCCCTGAAAGTGGGTTTGTTAGGTTTGAGCCCTGGAAAGTTAAATTACAAATTTGTGGTTAGGTTCAAGTCCTAACAAGAAAGCAGTTGTGGTTTAAAGTGCAGTCTGATCAACGTAAGACGCTTCTAATGGAAAATACAGTACCCAAGGGGATGCCCTTGGCTGAGTTGTTAGGACACTGGAAAAATATAGAAGGAACTGTAGGGTTATCCAAAAAGCGCACAGTAACCTTATGTCAGAAAGACTGGCCTTTTGTTACTCGAGACGGGTCAGCAGCGGAACGATGGCCACGCCAAGGTACCTTTGATCAGCAAGTGTTAACCTTTTTGCAACAACATTTAGAAGACCGATTCCTGGGACAAATGGATTATTGGTATGTATGGAATAATTGGGCTCATGATAGATGAACACCACGGAGATCTGCAAGTGTAAGTAATAGTAATAGCAACCATGGTGAAAATTTGACTAAAACTGGAGGGAAAAAGAACAAAGCTGAACATAATGAGGGACCCATAGGGCCCCCCACAGCCCCACCTCTAAGCCCCCCTTATAACTCAGGGGCAAACCTTTAACCCCCGCTCTCACCTCCACTGGAGCCTTTATTCCAGGCACCTATCCGAGTAACCCCTTTGGGAAGTGTAGGAGTACCAGGGCCAAATGGAGCACAGCGAGTCACCACTGCTAGAGTGTACTGACCTTGGGGACCCCAGGACTTAATTGCGTGGAGTCAGCAAACTCCGCGTTTGCGGGAGGATCCCAAAAAGGTGTTACAAGTAGTTAGGGGAATATTTTGGGCTTATGACCCCACCTGCGGAGATGTTCAAATGCTTACAGAAACTCTATTCACTCACTCCAGATGAAAAATATGCAATATATGAGACTAATAGGAAATGGGTGGAACAAGATGCAGGGGGTGGATGAATTAGATGGCCACATGTCGATCCAGGATGGAATGTTAATAATGATGGGAATTGTAGACCACTCCAATTAGCAAGGCAGGGATTAGAGGAGGCAATTCGATTAGCAGGACAGAGGACTGCAAATTGGTCAAAAATTAAAGAATGCCAGCAGCAATTAGATGAACATCCCTCAGCATTCCTCTCTCGCTTATTTAAACAAATCCACATGTTTGGAGGAGGAATTGATCCAGAAGCCATGGCCAATTGGCCTCTTATAGTATCTACCTATGTAGATCAGACTGCTTCTGATATTAAAAATATATATTTCTCCAAACGTGCCTGATTGGCCAGGTAAATCCACTGATGAAATAGTTCGGTTAGCAACTTTTGTGTACAATGGGAGAGAAGACGTAAAGAATAGAGAGAAAAGGAGACAGAAGAAGGAGGAAATTACTTTATTAGCTGCTGTACTATGAGATGGAGCTGCAGATTACAGAGGAAGAGGTCTAGGATGTGGAAGAGGTAGAGGAAGAGGTCTAGGACATGGTATTAGGGTAGGACAGGGAAGAGGGTTACGAAGTGAACTCCAGACAAAAGGTAGAGGGATGACAGGAGGAGCTGGCAATTGTTGCTAGTATTGTGGACAATGGGGACATATGCAATGGGAGTGTCCTCTGCATCCCCAAACCCAAGCACTGGGAGTGGGGTATCGGGACCCTCCTTCATTGCAGTCGACCAGTGAAGGATCACAATGACTAGAAGGAGAGGAGCTGGGTGTGACTGGCAATTCACAAATAAGCCACTCTTCTGATATGGATGAAGGGAAAGAGGAGTGGAATGTTTGTGAACTGTTAACTGTACCACTAACTACAGAAGGGGAAATAGAAGGGAAAATTAACGGGAAAACAATAAAACTTTTAGTAGATACAGGAGCTACCATGTCCCTACTAAATTTTATACCCAAAGGAGCCCTGTCAGGTACATCAGTAAAAATTAGGGGAGTGTTAGGGGAAGAAGATATTCCAGTTAGTGAACCTTTGTTATTGACGATAGGGGGAAAAAGTATTTGGGGAAAATTTTTGCTAACTGGGAAATCTCCTGCCTGTCTGCTAGGACAGGATTTGTTACAGGCTTTGGATGTAGATTTATGGATAAACCCCACAGGAATAGATATGATAATTATGGGAGCTAATGTAGTAACAGGGAAACTCCCTTCAAAAGAAATACCAGAATTGCTGGAATCAGTGCCAAAGACACTATGGAGTACATCATCCATGGATGCAGGATTACTGTTATCCGCAGAACCAGTAGAAATTAAAGCAAAAAAGGGACCCCCTCCTGTGATAGAACAATATCCAGTACCAAAGGAGGCGGAAAAAAGTATTCAGAAACAAATTAATCAATTTGTGGAACAAGGCGTCTTGAGAGAATGTGTGTCTCCATATAATACTCCAATTTTACCTGTAAAGAAAAATCGTTTGGACAAAGATGGAGACCTGGAATACCGATTTGTACAGGATTTGAGAGCTATAAATCAATACGTGATAGCCCCACATCCTGTAGTCCCGGATCCATCGACTTTGTTGCTTCAAATGCCATCCTGGGCAACTTATTTTTCGGTAATTGATTTAACAGCAGCCTTTTTCAGCATACCTTTAGCTGAAGAAAATCAGCCCCTTTTTGCTTTTACTTGGAAGGGTCAACAATTGACCTGGACTACATTACCACAAGGGTTCACTGTGTCTCCTACTATTTTTTCTCGAATTTTGAAAAATGATTTGAAAGACATAGAAATGCCGAGAAAGTCGGTATTGACACAATATGTTGATGATTTATTAATAGCAAGTGAAACTTATGAGTCATGTAAAATTGACACTATTTATTTATGTACCATTTTAGCCAAAAAGGGTCACCGAGCATCTCCATCAAAATTACAGGTTTGTCAAAAGGAAGTGAAATATTTGGGGTTTATATTAAAAGAAGGGGAGAGATTAATTGACCCTGAACGGGTACAAGCTATACTGGACATACCACAACCAGTGACAAAGAAACAAATGCGAGGATTTTTAGGAGCGGTGGGATTTTGTAGGCCATGGATACCAGGATGAGGGGAATTAACAAAACCCTCAACTCAGGTTACTGGACAGGAAGAATTAGAACCAGTATCATGGACTGCTGAAAGGAAAAAGGCTTCTGAAGCAGTGAAAAGGGCTTTAGTATCAGCTCCAGCGTTAGGATTACCGGACTATCAGAAGCTTTTCAGTTTATATGTACACGAAAGGAAAGGAGTAGCTAGTGGGGTATTAACTCAACCCTTAGGACCATTCCAGCATCCAGTGGCTTATTATTCTAGTCAATAAGATGCAGTTATATCAGGCACACCTGGATGTGTTAAAGGCATAGCAGCCACAGCAATGATCCTAGAAAAAAGTAATTCTATCATCTTGGGACATTCAGTGACTGTATAATTCCACATGAAGTGGAAATTCTCTTGAAGCAATATGCCACCCAGGCCCTCTCCCTCCAGCGTGCTCATAAATATGAACTGATTTTACTTACTGCTGACATCACACTCAAGCTCTGTACTAGCCTCAACCCCGCTACCCTGTTGCCAACGCCAGATGAGGGAGAACCGAGTCATAGTTGTATACAAGTGATTGAAAATTCCAGCAAACCGCGGGATGATCTGACTGATGTACCATTGTTAAATGACGACTTAACCTTCTACGTCGATGGCTCATCTTATTATGTGGACAGGAAAAGACGAACTGGGTATGCTGTTGTAACTGATCACGAAGTCATTGAATCCGCGGCATTGCCAGGAAACCTTAGTGCCCAGGGAGCTGAACTGATAGCTCTAGCGTGAGCAGCCCATTTAGGGAGGGGTAATCAAATAAATATTTGCACAGACTCTAGCTATGCTTTTGGAATCTGTCATGCTATTGGAATGTTATGGAAAGAAAGAGGGTTCCTAACATCTGCAGGGAAACGAGTAGCTAATGGACAAGAAATAAGAATTCTTTTAGAAGCCATAAAAGAACCAAGGAGCATCGCTGTAATACATTGCTCTGCCCACAGTAACAAACAAACTGTGGTTGCGGGAGGAAATGCTTTTGCAGATGCAGCAGCGAAGGCTGCAGCCCGCCAACCTCTTATTGCACAGTTAACTTTGACAGAACCTGAGAAAACTGCAGAGATCTGTGATTCCACTTCATTGTATCAGGATGTGACGTTGGAAGAACAAGAAAATTGGAAGAAATGGGAGGCACAGAAAGAAGAAACATGTATCTGGACCATAGGAGGAAAACCTATCCTACCTAAGAGGTATTTAATACCAACTGTGCGGTGGTATCATGAGAAAAGTCACAGGGGAATACATGCAATTGCCAAACAAATACAACGGGTATGGGCAGCACCCGGACTTTATACCGCCATTGAACAAATTATATCTGGATGCCCTACTTGTCAAGTATATTTGGACAAGCGAGAAGTGAAAGAAAAGGGAGGAAGGCCTTGGGCATATTATCCTTTTCAAAAATTGCAAATTGATTATGCGGATATGCCGGCTGTAAATGGGTTTAAATATCTATTGGTAATGGTAGATCAATTGTCAGGGTGGGTGGAAGCTTTCCCCACCAGAAAAGCTGATGCGGGAGGAGTGGTTAAAGCTCTATTAAAAGAGAGAATCCCAAGATATGGGGTTCCAGAAGTAATAGATTCAGATGGGGATCACATTTTTCTGCTACAATTGTAGGGCAGGTGTATAAAACCTTAGGAATTAAAAGGGAATTACATACCCCATATCACCCTTGATCTTCTGGACAAGTAGAAAGGATGAATCGAACAATAAAAACTGAACTGGCAAGTCTGTACCCACTCGGGCTTAAAATGGCCTGATGCACTAAATTTGGTATTGTAGGATATTCGAAACACCCCAAAACAATCAAGTGGACTGACTCCTGCAGAGATATTATTTGGGCAACATTTAGTGGTACCCGGCACATACATAGGAGCAAAAACAAGTCTATTAGATGGAGATGAATGAGTAACCCAATATGTGTTAGCTTTACAGGAAACCTTTAAGAAATGGCGAGAAATAGCCCAACTGACTCAACCTGTCCCGACAGGGATATGGGTTCACTCTTTTAGTCCAGGAGATAAAGTATTATTAAAGGTGTTCAGTTGAAAACATAAATTAGACCCAAAGTGGGAAGGACCTTATGGAGTACTGTTAAGTTCTCACTTTGCTGTTAAATTTCTAGGAAAAGAACAGTGGATTCCTCATTCACATATAAAGCAGCTGATTGAACCAGATGATCTTGGATCCTCCACATGAGCTAAGCTGTACCAATTATCAAATGTCACAAGGGTGGTTTGTAACATTGCTTGAGTTGTGATCTTTGTTCTTCTATTTTGAATGTGTAAGTTATATTGTAGAAAAATTTAGAGACCTCCAGTTGAGGTAAAGAGGTAACATGTGAAAATACATTTATCTTCTGTTCCTATTTATATCTAATATCGCAGCCATAAAACTGACAGCAGGATTAAATGGATATCCTTCAGAAGTGACAGTAGGGTTAAATAGATTTCCTTTAGGATCAGATGAAAATCGGGGACAAGAAATTAACCAAACTGACAAGTCCAGTGTGTCAGTAACTACAAATTGTATTGACTCTCGGTGGCCAGGTAAGACATTCTTTGCCTGGTGCTGGAGAGAAGATTTTGCTGAAAACTTCCACCTTACATTTCCCGGGTCCCAGCAGTCCCCAGTGATGTGTTATAATGAACACTCTTGTAATGCAAGTGTAACCTGTAATTCTACTCAATTAGTTTTAACCTGCACCATCAGTAATATGCTTCCAACGTCCCCTCCTACTTTATCCGCTTCCCCGATGCTTTCCTTTTTAACTTTCCTTTTGGCCACTGCACCCACAACCCGATCACCTCCACGGATCTCGTACATAGGACCATATGCAGTTAAATGGACGTGAATGCAAAAAGTCCTAACTAGTCCAATTTGGTCCCTTAAGAGAGTTGAGTTAAATATGCAAACTAATGCAAGTGAAATCAATCCACAGTGCAGTTCGTTTTTATCCACAGCTTATGCCGGATGGGTAAGCTGGTTACATAAAAGGGATGTAACTACTGAATTCAGGGCTAAAAGAGATGTAACGGGTCTTCTAGGAAGAGGATTGGGAATATTAAATAGTATAGATTCTGAAATTTTAATGAATAAACTTAATACAGCCACCATGGATTTGACTAAATTAGAATGTCCATTGAAGTCCTCCCTGTTATCCTTGGGAGAAACTCAGTGGCTCCAATCTAACGTGTTATTGACATGGAAAGAGATTTCTGAGAAGGATAAAAAAACATTGCTTACTGCATTAGGAACAGTCCAAGAAAATGTATCCTTAGCCCTTAGTTGCATACAAGCACAACTATGGATACAATCAATTGTAGCAGCTGTTCTAGGGGAAGGAGAAAATGGAATATTACCTGCAGAAATAAGGAAAATAATTTGGGATAATGCTACCCAATTTGAAAGGGATTATCAAGCCTGGTGGGAACTGGTAAATTTTACATCTCATTTTGAAAATGATAGTGTCACAACATTCATCCTAACTATTTCCAATGCATCTGTATCGACTATCTACCCAATAGTTGCATTGGGATTAAATCATAATAATACCATTTTGTTCCCTTTAGAGCATAGGGTATGAGTGGAAAAATTAGAAGGCAAATGGAAAACTATAGATGTAAGTGCATGTGTGATTCGAGAACAATATGGGTTTATCTGCGAAGGAGATGATACATTACAGGCGCAGGACATTTGTTTAGGTATTGAACAAAATGCATGTCAGTTTGAGATACATCCAAGTAACCAGCGGAAAGCTATGACTGTGTATATTGGGAAAGGCTGTGTATGTCTGCGAACCTTCTGTAAAAACGTAAAAATTGATGATTCATTCTTCCCCATCATAAATGGTAACAATTTATGTGTATGTGATTTTACTGTGCTGACCGGTTGTGATTTCAATTATACAGTACCTCTGACTACCACACAATTAATTAAGGCTAATTACACCTTAATAAAAGAACTCCATCCACCACCAATAGGGATGAATTTAACCTTGGTAGAAAAATTGCTCCAACATGAGGGATTGCGACGGATGGTTCAAGAAATAAAACAAGGACAAAAGACTCTGATAACTGTACACCACGACAGTGAAGAAATCCACCAAATAATAGAAAGAATCAAGAAAATAAGAGAACATCACTGGTGGGAAACATTATGCGGATGGTCCCCAACGGCGACAACCATTTATAACCGCATGTTAGACCCTGTTGTTGTTTTGTTTGTATTGATCTGCTTTTGCTCCCTTGTAACACTTCTACTGTATATCAAGTTGTGGCGCTTAGCACGTAGATGAGAACGTTTGCAATTATACCTTATGTAATGCAACAAAAGAATTTGTTGGTAAAAAGAAAAAGGGAGGAGTAATGTTAAGAAATTTAATAGTAGTGTTAAGGCCTAGCTGATTAGAAAATGGTTAAACATGTTTGTACTGGAAAGTTCTGGAAACCATTGGGCTATTGCCACATGGCTTGTTTACCTGTAACCACAAGCTAAGAAGAAAGCTAACCCTGCCCAGAGACAGTGAAGATACCCAATGGAGAGTGAGAAGACCTCAGACCTGATGTTTCTGTTGGATTGGAGGATCACGTGAGGGACGGGTAACTGCGACTGTAGGGGTATAAATACACAGGGAATTTTCCATTCGGGGTCCCTCTTCTGAGGCACCCACCTCGAGCTGTTCACTTTAGTTAAATAAAGAGTTAAACAAGAGAATTCTCAACTCTCGGAGACCCAGGGAGTATACGATATTTTTGTAACACATCTGCACCATCACTGTCAGCCTCCACGCAACGCAGCAGTTGACGCCAGCCGACGGGTGGAAGTGGCTCGATATGCACTACGGACATGGGTGTGCCGTGGGGAGGGGGCTCGGTGGGCACAAAAACAGCAGCAGTCAGGGCAGGAGAAGGGAAAGGCAGCCGGCTGGCCGGGGGAAAAAGGGAGGGCAGACCGGAATGAAAAGGGTGGGGAGTCCTCGCTCCCGACCTGGCACAACCCTTTTCTCGCTTTGAGTCCAGCCCAGGCGCCTGGCTCAGCCCCGCCCAGCAGGGTGCAGCACACCGGCTGCACAGCCTGCCGCAGGGATGGGGGTGCCTGTGGACCCCTGGAATCAGAGCCCAGCCACCACCTGGAGCAGCACCACCCGCAACTAACCAGCCCTGCACTTCCAAGCTGCTCATTCGCCTCTCCAGCCTCCAGCTCTGCTGTCCCAGAGATGGTGCCCATGCCCGCACATGCACACACAGCCTTCTGGACAACACCACGCACTCTCCCATCCCTTCTGCGGGCAGACGCCTTAGTCTCCCTGTCTCTTCAAACAACCACCAAAGGTCCAGGCAATAGCAACATTTAATGGTTTCAGATGACTGAGCTAGCTCATGCCATCCCTTTGAAGAATTTTGCTTTTGCTTTCTGAGAAGGACTTTCTAAAAAAGGCACATTCATTACTATATGCCACATTAAAAGCCAGCCTTACCTAAGCTGGCAAAGGTGTGGACTGTATCACCAGAGAGGAGGAGAGCCCCTCTGCTGAAGAGCCTCACAGTCCTCTTTTGTCAGTTCTCAGAGAGCCCAAGGTCAGTTAAGAAGCCAAAATTACCTGCAAACCACTTCCCTCTAGCGCTGGTTGGGAATCCCAGGAACTCCATGTCGTCAGCATTCAGGACTTCTCTCACCTGCTCCTCCTGATGCCGGTACTTCTGCATGTTTTCCTGCCGCTGTGTGCCCTAAAGATGACAAAGATCTTTCAAACCGGACTGTTATGTCCACCACCTTTGCCCAAGATCCATTTACCACAATCAAATATGGCTTCAAGAGCTTGTTGGTCTTATCCATCAAAGGGGGTAGAATGTATGGGCTGTAAAATGTACCCTAGATGAGGGATAAAGGTTTGTTGGTACTCTATAAACCCAGGAAGGATTGGGTCTCAGCTATGGATGTTGACTCTGGAAAGTGGGTAATGGTCTCCATGGCTTTTTGTGGTATTTTCCTCTGGGGACCCAACCAGAGTATGCCTAGAAAGATGAATTCACTGCTGGGGACCTGTATTTTCTTTGGAGTCAGTACCCACTCTCTGCCACTTAATATGTCTAGAATTCATGCCTTTGCTTCAACAAGGCTAGTTTGGGTGGGACCACTTAGCAAAATGCCGCCAATATAGTGTTCCATTATTACCGTATCAGGCAGAGGCACCCCATCGAGGTCCCTGCTTACCAGCTGGCGGGGCTACATTTGTAGCTTTGCATCAGTGGCAGCAATGGAGAAAAAGGCATTTGCCAGCTCTAATACCACATGCCAGCATCCTAGTGTGGTGGCCAATCATTCCATGGTGGATACCATATCGGGCACAGCCGCGGTTAACATAGGAGATACACGTTAAGATTGCGGTAATCCACTGTCGTTCCCCAGGACACATCCCTCTTTTTCACTGGCCAAACGGGACCATTGAAGGCGCTGGCTGCCGAACGAATGATGCTCTGTTGGGCTGGTAGCTGCCATTCCGTGCATTCTGCAGGCGCGGCAGTAGATGTCGCTGGTTCTTCTCTTTTCTCCTTCGGCTGCTCGCCGAGCTTCCCCACCCCCGTGCACTTAGTGCGCTGCTCCGGCTTAAACTGCAGCCATCACTTGAACAGCTCTGCTTTGGGGATTACCGTCTCCCTCCCCCCGTGGTATGCCCACTTGCAGCAGCTCTGGAAACATAGTGCCCTGACTCACCCTTTCTTTCTGTTTCACGTTTTCCCACCTGTTTCCCGACTTCCTGTCTCTGCTAAAAGAGGACACCTCTGCTATCTGAAATAGCAGTGCTGCAACTTCCCCGACTGTACCTGCTCACCCTCCAATCACAGGCAGTACCATAACCTTAAGATAGGGGGGTGGGGAGATGAGGGTCAGTTTGTAGCATCTTAGTCTGGATGGTTTTGTGCCTGGGGATCTGATCTGATCCAGTAAACTGCGGGGAATAAATTCCAGACAACATTCCTAATAGCAGCAGCTGGTTTATTTCTGCTGCGAGAGTAGTCCTCTCAGTGAGCCCATCCTCAATGTCTGTACAGTCAGGCAAGTTAAGCATGCTGCACCCATCAGCCAGTCCATCAGGGAGGGGAATATGTTTTTGTTTTGCTGCTGCATGTTATGGCGAGTGCTTCACAGCATGGACTCTTGGAGGAGAGGCCCCTTCCATCAAGTTCCTCTTCGGTAAAGCAAACTGCATCTGCCCCATCATGCCACAACCTTAACAGCAATTCTAATACCCCTTCATTGGGCTTTTGCTGATAGCATTCCAGCATATCCTGCAGCTCTGATGCTTTAAAATCACAAATGGTGAAGGTCCCTTGTGCATTGTCTGCATTCGGTCCGCTAAGCTGCTGCTCTACCAGTGGCCGGGCAGCTACCTCCTCTTCATGCTCTATGTCTGACTCCGAACTGGGGGTTCATCAGAGTCCCAGATATTGCCATTCCAAATTTCCAGACCCCAATGCTCTTTTCACATCAGTGCCCGAACCACCAGGGGATGGACGTCTCACCTCCCCTCATATCCTGACAGCAATTTGCAATGCGGGCGATTTGCAATGCAGGCAGCCATAACAACACACATCAGTGCTGCAGATTTTCCCCTGGATCCACAGAGTTGTGGTTCCCACCTCTTGGGTCAGTTGGTGAACCTCCTTAATGGCTTGGAGATCACTTTCCAACTGCCCAGTTTGTGGGCACTGCACTAACAGTGCCTCATCCAGGGTGTGGAGTGCAGTCAGTAAGATCCACTCCAGATCCCCTGCTGCCTTTCCCTCCACCAGCCCAGCTTTCTCCAGTCGGAGTTTGGAGAACAATTCCTCTAGCCTGTCTGGGGTTACCCCCAGCTCACTTTCAAGCTCCAGCTGTGCTGCAAGAGACCCACCCGACTAACTTGTGAGCTATGGGTGCCCACTGACCCATAGCAAGCCACATGGGGAGGCAGCTCCCCTCCTTCCCCTTGTCCTCTTGTCCCCACAGAGGCATCTCCACACCGGTACCTGCCAATTCTGCCAAAATGAGACCGCAAGGTGGGAAAAAGGAGAGTTGCATACAGGCATTGAGAGCCATTCAAGGCATGGGAGGGGTTAAACAAAGTAGATTTAAGGACTTACCCTCCAAACTGCATGGGGAGGCCCAGGAACCACGCCGAGCAGTCACTGCTGGGAGACTGGGGGATGGACAAGTCAGATGGCCAGGCTGGACTCACTTTAGTGTATCCTAGGGGCCCCTTTTATCTACTAGAGCTCTTTCCTTATCTCGACTATGCAAAACTCGAGTAGTTACTGACTGTGAAGCAGCTAGACATTGTTGACAAAACAGAGTACACGTGTCTGGTCCTAACTGGTTTTGGTCAGAGTGTAGAGCACACTCCAGGGCTACTCTGCGGTACCCTGTCAGTCACCCAACTCTGCACCAGATCTTCTGTAGCAGTTCTCTCTACAGTGGGGCAAAGAGGGGCAGGAGATGTCATGGAGGGTCACTGCCCAGTTCTGAACAAGGGTGTTCCAATTTTCACAAGAACCAAATTTCTTGTGACAGACTTTCAAGGGCAGAAACAAGTATGTTGAAATCAGAAGGGAAATGGTGGTGTCATCCCAAATATACTGAGTGCTCTGGGGGAAAACCCTAACTTGTAGCAGTGTGTGCAGAGAAGAAGGCTGAAACACACAACACAAGACATAATGAAAAGGATGTGCCAGAGAAGAAGCAGACTAGGGCTCAAATTAAGTGCTTTTTGCAAGCCCAGACTTAAATAGGTGGGCATTATTCATGACTAAAAAATAAATAAATAAATAAATAAATATCCCTTCCTCTGGACTTCAACCTGCTTTTTTTTTCTTTCTGTTTTTTTTTTTTCCCCCACATTGCTTTCAATCTTCATTCTCAGCCATAATAACCTGCAGATTAGTCGTCTTTGTCAAACTAAACATCCCCTCCTTCACAAGCCAGGGAGTCTTTTCACCCCAAAGTGCATTGCTAGGGTAGAGTGAGCTGGCAGATTTGTGGAGGGCCTGCTCCTGCACTGCAGTGAACGTGTCAGCAGAAGCCACCAGAGTCTGCTTCCACTCCCAGATCCTGCAAGTCTGAAAGTAGAGAAAAGTCAGAGGGGGCTGTGTGGGGAAGAGAGAGAAAATGCACATGATGCTAACAGGAACGCCTGAGCGAGAGGTCCTGCTGGAACACTAGGCCTCAAAACTTGCTATTGCTCCTATTGGGTACCAGAGGTGTGAGGAAAACTGTACAAGGGCAGAGGTATTCTGTGAGCAGTAACTGGGTTATGGCATTGCTCTGGTATGCAAGCTGCTTGTGCTGAATTGAAAAGCCCTTGGCTGTTGCAGTGAATTCCCTCTGAGTATGCAGGTCCATGAGCGCAGAGCTCGTGGCAAGCGTCTGGACCCACACCTTGCCAGGGACTTCCCTTTGGAGGGCTCAGGTTTCTGTTTCTGTCACTAATAAAATGCAGAAAAGAACATGCAAATGTGATGTTACATTTTGGAAAGGACATGCAAGCAAAGCAGCAGAGTAAGGCCCAAATTAGGTGCTTCTGGAAAGCCCAGCCTTAAATAGGCAGGTGCTATTCCAGGTTAAAAGTAAGTGGGGGCTGGGTGGGCATGAGAGAGAAAATTGACTTAATAGCAATAGGAGCATTCACAACTGAACGGAGTATAACAAATTGAAAAGACTCACGTAAATGGCAATGCTCTTTTCCAAAACAGATAATATACAAATACTAGAGATAAAGCAAAAAAGGTAGTAGCAAAGCTGATCAGCAGGTAGTCAGAGGAAGCCCCAGGAATCGTGTGCTCTTTAAAAGGACCCCGGGCTGAGTGTTTCCTTTGCAGAGGAAATTAATAAAATAGTTACAGATGATGGAAAAAGTTCTCATTCCTGTTGTTAAAATCAAAAGAGAGGGAAAAGAACACTGTGCCTAGAAGATTCCAAATGGAATAACATATCAAGATGCAGCCCCTCTGCCTGCAGAGCCCTCGGGGAAGCTTCACTGCTGGCTATGAGAAAACTGGTGGGTGATGTGTGGCCAAGGGAAGGAAAGGGAACCTGCTAGATTTTACGATTTTGTTGTTGTTGTTGTATCTCCATAACTACACTCCTGCAGTGTTTGATCTCCACGCTGCACAAAAGGACACATATTGAAAAGGCAGTCTCCTCCCACAAACCTCAGCCACAGCGCTGGGCAAGGAAGGGCTGGGAAAACTGTTTCTGAAAGCAGCGCTTCTCCTAGGCAGATGTTCAGGTATTGGCTTTCAAAGCGCAGAAGCCCCCCAGTAAATATTATTCCCCTTCTATGTGTGAGATGAAAGGAAGGGATGACTAAGCTGGCTCATCAGCAGAAGGAGAAGCAATGGGAGCAATGACCTCAGGGTTAGGACACTGGACTAGAACTCCAGAAGCATAGAAGCCAAATCCTAGTTCCAATGGCAGCTCCTTGAGAGGGGGTGTAAAAAAACCCACCAACACCAACAAACAAAACCAAAAAACCCTTCCTCTCTGCCTGGTTTCATAAGTCTTCCTGGTGCCATCATTTCCAAAGAGGAGGCGTTAACCCAGAAACTCACCTGAGAAGCAACATAGAGGCCTCTGGCCAGAGGAAGGGCAACTTGCAACACCACGCACAGCCCAGTGCCAGGCGTTCTGAGCTTTCAAAGCTGCAGCCTTGCCCCATCAGCAACTTAGAAGCAAAAGTCAGCCCTCACCCCCAGCCCCCACATTTCCTCAGGCAAGCAGCATGTAGGCTTCCCTCTCCCCTTGGGCGTTGCAGGGGGATCTTGCAGCAAGTCAGGTAGATGACGAGGGATGCATCAGCACAAGCAGGTGGATAAGCCAGAGCTAACACAGAGCAGCACATCGGCTAGGAAGGGCATCAGTACCTCCCCCAACAGCAGTTCTCTGGTGAAGTTACTCAGGCAACCCCCAGAAATGACTACAGGCTGTCCAATAATTTCAGCAGCCCATCTCAGTTCCATTTAGGTCAAGTTTTCAAGTCCTTGGTGCCCTTACAAGATCTGACAACATTTAAAGCTGAAGCTGGGATTCTACAGCAGTCCCCAGCTGGAGCCTAGGGGCAGGTCGTTGCCTCTCCTGTGTGGTTTCTCTGAAGCTCTTCCTTTGGTGACTAGCTGACTGATTCATCTCATCTGCAGCACACACACATCAAGGACTCCTTTGTACCTCTAGGCAGATGGACCCACAAGGCTAGAGCTCCCTGCTCTCACAGATGGGAAAGAAGTACCATGCCCCTGCAATTTCCAGAAAAGAGAGTTTTGATCTCTAGCCCTCCAGAAGAATCACATGTTCAGCAGCTACTGGGGGCAAAATTACAGGCCTCTAGAGCCAGAACCTGGAGGCCTTGGGAGCCACTGGATGAGAGCAGCCCTTTGGCCCGGCAAGTGCAGCCGTGCTCAGAGGCACTTCCAGGAGAAGAGCCGAGAAGGCAGGATTCCTGGGCACTTGTTAAAGAATATTGGACTGAAGCTGTCTAGAATTCATCGCTTAGCATACCTTGCTTAGCATTAGTAGCTAAATTTGCTGAAGCCTTAGGCTGCAAGCCGTGAACTTTCAGCTAGATATTAAGTAAAAGAAAGTCCCAGAGACGGTTCAAGTTCAAGTCAGAGAGATAAGGGGGGTGGAGGGGGCTGTAGAGAGAAAGAAGCAGTTCAGCATTAAGGAGCACAGAAGAAAGAAACAAAGGAACCACAAGACTGATTGCAGAGGACAAGATAAGGAAGTAGAAGAGCCAGACAACTATGCAAGAAAGAAGTAATCACAAAGACTGGTTCTGAAGGACAAGAGAAGGGAGTAAAAGGGCCATCAACACCTATGCAGAAGTGCAATAAGAAGTAAAGAACACACCTGGAAACTACAGAAAGGACCAACGGGGAACTGGTAGACCCCAAACTCTAATATTATGATTGGTTCAGAACTATGGGGTGGATACTAGACTGGAAGGGTATAATTACCCAGGGATTTGTTCAAACGGGGTCCCTCTTTGGAGGCACCCAGCTCGAGCTGTAATTACCACATGTGTGTCATTAAAATTTATTTTGCTCTGATCTGACTTCGGACCTCTGCCTCAGCAGGAATCTACAGTCAAACCCTGTTATGGTGACTAATTTTCTATAACAGCTCTGGTGGATTGATCTTGCTACCTAAGGTCACAAACACTTCAACTGGAACTTGTCCACCAGGTGTGACATTTACACTGTTCCTCTGGCACACAGATTCCCTAGCGGCACATGGGATCACGCAACATGTCCCTCGGGGAAAGGGCCAAAGAGAGTCTCTATGCAGCATCATTTTTTAAAGAGAATTTGGGGAGGACTGCGGTTCTCGCAGACTTTAAAGTAACAGAACATCTGCCCTGCACAAATGCACAGAAACATACCCACCCCCTCACAATCACACACAGAGTTTTCCTTTGTGTAGAGTGGCATTATGATGCCCAGCTCTGAACCCTTCTACTTTCCCTTGGCTTACAAACATCACCTGCCCCAGGGAGCAGGTGTTCTCCTGGCAGAAATGCTGCCTGCAAGTGCTCCTCTGAAGCTGCACTGGCAGGTCCCAGCAAGGGTACAGAGTTCACAGAATCACAGAATCACAGAATGGTTGAGGTTGGAAGGGACCTCTGGAGATCGTCTAAGTCCAACCCCCCTGTTCAAGCAGGGAAAAGAAAATTTCCACTGAAATGGAGCCTCCAAAAATTCCTCGACACTTGTGCCTGTTCCTCTCCACAGAAATCTTTAGTAAAAGGCAAAAGATTTATATGATCTGAAGAGAAACCAGATTTCAACACCTTGCCTGCTGTGTTTAACAGGAGCAAGGACTCCAAGGGCTGCAGGATAATCTATGGGCAGCACTGCTTCCACCACCAGCAGCAGCGTGCCAGTGCCCTGAGGGGCAAACCTGTTACTCCTGGCCTGCGGGTTTGCTGCATTGTCCTCTCCAGAGTTCACCTCCCTCAGGACTCACAGCGGCCCCCCACTGCATTGCCTGGCAAGTTCCTCCACTTCCCAGATGTTTGAGCAGAGTAAGGGCAAAAGAGGGAAAAAAAAAAAAAAAGCCCATAAATTTGTTTTCTCTGAGGACAACTGTTTAGTTAATATATTGCACTCAACTCTAATTATAATTCACACGATAGTTGCCTCTAGATGTAATGGTCAGCTTTATATATTCTTGGTCAGCAAAACTGAACTCACAGTCCACTGAAATATTACTTTAAGTCCTTTCTTTTCATAACTGTAGAAGTATTGCAAATGTTGAAAAGAAAATCCTTAAATGTTTTGCTTCTGTGTTCATTGGAATTTTCTTCTTACAACAGCATCATAGCTTTTCTCGTTGATGTTTAGGTATTATCTGGAAATGCAAAATACTTTTCTTTTCCCCCTTCCCAGCTTTAGACTTCCTCCTCAGTTCCTACCAGCAAATTCTGGGAGACAAAAATTGCAGGAATTTAAAACAGAGAATGAAAAGGGAGAAGAAAAGGCTTTACTGTCAAGTCTTGCCTCCTGAAAAAACAAGCATATGCAATACAGCAAAGAGGAACAAAGAGGCAACATCTAAACTGTATTAGTCCAGTCTCAGATTTTGTGCTGAAGTTTCCTCTTGTTTGGCTCCCCTGTTCTGTTGTTATCTCTGTTAATATGTCCGCGGTGTTGGAAGTGCCCTGCAAAGACACCACAGTCTCTTGTGGAGATTTTGTACAGCTGAGATATCTCTTTTACATAGTTTACTGTCTCGTGGGATTGTGTAGGGACACAAAACTTGCACCTGCTTTGATTTTTCTCACACTAGAGCTCTTACTGCTGTCTTAGATTGAAAGTGTTTTGGTTAGGAGAGAAGGGTTGCTGTTTTGCAGGTGGGGGCACTTCTCCATGTTTTTGCCCTATGCAAATTTCTTTTTTTCTTCTTTTTTTTTTTCCTTTTTTTTTGTTATTATTACAGAGGCTGTCTATTCTATGGTCCCCTTCCCAGGAACTGGCAAGACAGTGCTTGCTCAAGCTCTTGCTAATGAATGTAGCTGGGGTGACAGGAGAAGAGCCTTCGTTATGAGAAAAGGTGCTGATTGCCTAAGTGAATGGGTGAGAGAATCTGACCAACAGCTTCATTCTTTACTTGAGCAGGTAAGGGGGAGCTAAGGTAAGGTGCCTGGGAGCATCTTGGTATCTCTGCACTGTAGTTGCTCTAGTATGTCAATTGTTTTCTTATGCTGGTGGCAGCCAAAACTGGAGGCAGTACTCATGTGTTGTCTAAGGCATGCCTAGTAAAGGGGGATCATCTCTTCCCTTGCTCTACCAGCTCCGTTCCTGTTGATACAGCCCCGTGCGCTGCTAGCCTTCGTCCCTGCTAGAGCATGCTGCTGGCAGATGCTCCCGCCTGTCTAGCAGGCCCCCAGGCTCTGGTCAGCAGAGCTGTCACCCCAGCAGCAAGTCCCCAGCCTGCATGGCCACAGGGGTTAGTCCATACCAGGCACAAGACTTTGCATTTGTCCCTTGCTTCATTTCATGAGGTTCATGGCTACAGGGATGCTGTGGAAGATCATGTCAGAAGTGCTGCTAAAGATGGGATAGGATAGCTACCAGAAGCTACTGCTTCTAGCTATTACTGCTGAGGTTTGATGCTTCCCCTGTAGATCAGAGACATAACTGATGCAAACCAGCATCACCACCATCTGTAGGCATGTACACATCTACTGTCAGAAGACCCGCCGTCCTCTATTCTGAACTCATTTTTTTGCCTTATGCTCCATTCTTTCTGAGTTTGGGCCCAACTTTTCAGTGCCCTTGCACCTCCTTTTCTCCACCTAGATTCCACCCTGCAAAACCTGGCACAGTGCCCTGGGAGAGGTGCATCCCTGCAGTGCCTGTCTGATATGAACTGGAGTAACAGTGGGCCATCCTGTGTCCTAACAACAGCTCCCCTCTCCCCACAGCATGTCTCCGTGGAGCCCCAGCATGCAGGCCTGAAGGGTGCTGGGAGCAGGTCGCCTGGTGTCCCTTCATCCTGTGCTGCTGGGCTCCAAGCACACCCCCAGCACAGCTCTCACAGCAGCAGAACTGCTCCAGATCTCTCCCTGATTATACCATTGTGTTGGGTGACCTGACTCAAGGAATAATATGGCTGGGTATGTTCTGCATGCCCTGACATTGAACAGAAAATCATGCCATGAAACTGTAGGGTTGTTATTTACTGGAGCCCTACATGTATACCTGCATTTTTTGGCCTGGTGTGATGTTCAGGTGATTCTCAGGAGAAGGCAGCAAAAGAGATGCTGCACCTGTTGAAAAATCAAGGAGGATTTGGAATGAGAAGCAAGGACTGAGGGACTGCAGATGATTACAAGAGAAGAGAAAGCAAGAAAGGAATGTTTAGAAACTTTCTTTTCAGACTCCAGGTGCCAGAGAAGGTAGTGATCACTAATGCAAGTCCTGAGAGGGTATAAAAGAGAGGCCAAGTGTGCCCGTGAACACAAAGGTCCCCCTTAGATCTGACCACATCTGGGAATGTTGCAGGGCCTGCAGTGTGAAAGGCAGACAGTTTGGTGGCAGTGGTTAGACAGGATTTTTCTGGTCCAAAGGGGAGGGTGAAAAAGTACGGCTCAGGAAATGTTTGTATCCTTCCAAAACTGATATAAACAGAACTGCGCGCCTTGCCATACATGTAGCTATGTCTCTTCAGACTGTGAGACAAATTCATGTTCTCTGGCAGCTTGCTAGGGCAGGAGCCCCCAGTGTTTTAAACTGAGGTCAGCCAGATGACGCTGCTCAGGGCAGCTTAATCAGCACAGTGCCATTTGACTCCTGTACATCTTTTTCTCTTTTTCTTTTCTTTTCTTCTTTTCTTTTTTTCTTCTTTTATTTATTTATTTGGTACCTGGATTCAACAAGAGATTGCTCCTAACACAGAGACATGACAGTAAATGCATTTAAGCTTGAGGTGGCCCTTTCTGTCTTAGACATTAAAGAGTGTATGTAAGCTGTATGCAAGATGCTTGATGGAGTCAGGCATTATTCATGGGCAATTTGGGGGTATTCCAATTCTGACCTCAGTTAATCAAGGCTCCTAAGACTTGTCTTATGTCCCAGAAATCAGCTTCCAAGTTGTTCTAGTTTCTCAGCAGAGTCAGAGGAGAACAGTCATGGTTTTTTGAATAAACACCACCAAAGGATACACTTATACTCTCTATATCAAATGAGCATAAGTTTTTGTTGCTGTTTTTTGTTTGGTTTTTTGTTTGTTTTTTAGGAAGAGATAGGGTCTTAAGTATTCCTGGTGCATTTGTGCATGTTACATCCATAGCTAATTTTACTCTACAGTAACATCACATCTTGAATTACCCATCTATCAGCTAAGTCTTTTTCTCTAGGCAAAAGAAACCTTGTGGTAATTTCTTCTTCCCTGTTTTTCTGAAACACTGTAGAAACAAAAATTGATGGAGAAAAAAAAAAGGCGCATCATCTAAAAAAAAATGGCAAGATCTTATTTCCCAAAGTGCAGACTGTAAAGCCAGAGGTACCTGTAATACAGATGTCATGTGGAACTAGCTCTTGCTCCTGTCCTCTCTCCAGGTCAGCAGATATGACTGCTCTCATTTCCAAAGTCTCAGCCTCTCGGGGGTCTCGAGGAAGAGTTTCCCGGAAGGATGGAGTGAGTTGAAGGGGAGGTGAGGCTGCTGCTCTTCTTATTGATTTCTGAAACATTGTGTGGGCAGGGGCAGACCAAAGACCAGACCATATTGCTTCCCTGGGACTTCTTACCCCATGTGTGGGGAATTTGCTCATACCATGGCCACGTGACATATGGGCACCAGAACAGCTCAGGTAAGCTGAGACCCTGAATTTCAAAAAGCTGCGTGAGAGGAACACCAAACAATCCCTACACAGCAATGGCAATAGTGCCAGGTGTGTTTGCTGCAGGCTGTGAAACACATCCCCAACACTGGCTGATTAGAAAAATCAGCTTAACTCACAGGTGCTCCTTCCCTTGTGAGTACTTCATTCAGGGCAGAAAAGGCTTTTAACATTGTTTCATGTAGAAGAGCAAGGCTTAGGAAAGGATGACCTAACGGGGTTGGGGGCTGGTGTCTTCTAGGAGCCCGTCCCTCTAGTCAGCATTCACTTCATGATGGAAAACTTGTCCCAGAATGTCCACTCTCTCTCTCTTCAAGTTGTGTGTGTGCCACCGGAGGCTTTTCTGACCTTTCACTCCCAAAATAGGCAAAGGCACCCCCAGAAGTCACCCCTTCTCCTACAGACAATCTGCAGTCTGTCACCACAGTATCAAAGCCATGGGTTCAATCCCCTGGTATTTAGGTTAGCACTCACCACTCTGCTCACAGTGGAGTCACAGATCCTGACCTGGGAAGATCTGGGCAAGCTTGACCACATCTCCTAGCCCCTGGCTCTGGCAGCTGCCATGGCCTCCCATGGCAGTGGCACATGGCCAGGCCTTGGGTTGGATGAGTGCCCCTTGGCACAAGGGAAGCTCCCCGTTGTATACACACTCCCCAGTGGAGGGGCAGCCGTGCTGAGCCCACAGCAGTCAGCTCACAGCTGCTCTGTGCAGTGCTGGGCTGTCACACAGAGCCAAGCAGGCAGAAGTGCTGTGGTTCAGCTGCCTTTGCAACTAGCTGAGCAACTAGCTGCAGCAAAGCAAAAGCAAGGAGCAGCTGGTTGCCAGGGAAGGTTCAGCTCACAGGCTGTGCTCACTCCCAAGCATGGGTATCCTGGACCTTTCTGCATGTGTCTGCCTCAGGCTCTGCTCTCTCCTGAGGAACTGGCAGCAGTGACAGCTTTCCTTCTGCCTGTGTGGTATGCGCTCTGGTCATCTCAGAGCTCCCAGTTCTGCCAAGAGCAGTCAGCACAAACCCAACAGCTTTGCAGTCATTCACTTCTGCTTCCATGCAGGGCTGTGAAGGAATAGATGTTGCTAACATGAGATAACTGTCCTCTCTTCCTCTGGCAAGTGGCACTGCCTGTTTGTTCAGTCGGTTAGGGAGGGGGGCCTTGGCCTCTTCAGTCCCTCCACCCCTGGTATCCCTGGATCTTACAAATTCAGTGCCATGAGTACAGCCTTAGGCAAAAAGGATGCACTTTCCCTGTTTTGAGGCTGGCGTCCTTCTTGCCCAAGATTTCAAAGCTGAAATGCAGAGACAGCTCAAGATGCAGAAGTTACATGTTGCAGTTGTTAAGTGTTATCTGATAGGATGTGTTTTGTTGCCATTGACTTTGTGTACTTTTATACCTATCATTTGCTGTGCCAGCTGCTAGCGTGGGGCAGTACTGGGCCTTCTAGGAAAGCCCAAAGAAAGAACCCCCCTGAAAGTGCCAAGTTTTTCTCAAGTAAGGCACTGAGCTATCATCCTTGCACTGGCCCATGCAGGTAATGCAGTGGTCCTGAACTCACAGCACAAGCCTCTCACTTGGCCCTGCAGTCAATGTCTTTTGCTATGTGGAATATTAAATAAATGGAAGTGTTATTTATTTTCCCCTGTAGGAGCCAACCAGCCCTGTCAAGACTTCACTTGCTTCTGTGGTCTGAGAGAAAGGCTCTGAGATTGCAGCTACTGTCCCAACAGAAAGCACTGTCTGGCCCCTCTGTTCCAGCCGTACCAAATGCACCCTGGCAGCGCAGGTCCCAGGCACCCGCCCTGAACCCCCTGTTCTGCTAATCGTCTTGGTGTCAGCCAAGAGGTGCCCACTCCCTCAGTCCCCAATCCCACCTTTGGCAGAGGGTGCTGCCACAGTCATCGGCCACTGAGCCAGGCTGGGCTGCTTGGGCTCTGTGCTGCTGCCCTCTGCCTTTTCTTTTGGGAAGGCCAAGGCAGGGACAGGTTTGAGGGAAAGCACTTGGTTGTTGACTGGGGGGGAGTTCCTACTGTTTCAGCCCATGACTGTCGAGCAGAAATAAAACACATGTGAGGACATGAAGGAGCTCCGGATCTCAGCCACAAGAGATGTCATGTTGTGGTAGGTAAGGGGATTTCAGCTGAGGACAATGCGTTTGGGAGAGTGATTGTGAAACCACTTGTCAGGCTGTTCATCTAAATCTATCCAGTACCCCTGAGCCCCATTCCATACCCTAAGCCCTACCACTAGCCTTTAACCTCTTCCCCTCCAACAGTCCCAACCTAAACCCCTCACTGCTAAGCCGGAACACATAACCCCTTATCTAATCTCAAGATCCCCACTAAACTCCTGATCTCATGCCCTGCTTCCTATCCATCAAAAGTTAGCCGATACCATGGCTTTCATTCCTAAGACTCATCCGGAACTTCAAGCCAAAATCCTGTGCTGAAAAGCTAGCTCATACACTATTGCCTGACAAGAAACCTTGAACAGAACACGGAACGTGCTGCTAAGGCTTTAAAAAATCACTAACTCTCCTCCTTAACTCTAACAAGAGAGATCTAATGCCTATGCGAATCCTGCACAATAATCACAGAGCAGAAAGTGTAACTTGGTGCCTGAAGCCTAATGCATGAAGGTAATACTCTCACTTGTAAGCTCTAATCACATTCCTCAAACCCCAGATCCTTCCACCCATCCTCAAAGGCCACCTGGAACATGTTTCACCCCTGAGAGACAGGGGAAGGCCAGGGGCTATGTGGAGAGAAAGCGCATGGAGATGAGAGGAGAGACGAGAGGCAAGTAAAAGAAAGCGGCAGGTGAAGGTATGAGGGCTGGGCTGTAGGTTGTGAGGTCACTTGTGCTGCAGGAATCTCCTTGGTGAAGAGCATGAGGCGGGTATTGTGAGGTGCTCAGAGGAAGGTTGAGGGGTATGCCAGGATTTCTGAGAGGTTGTGGGAAGGCAGAGGCAGGGAGAGGTTGTAGAGAGAGCGCTTGGGTGCTGATGAGGAGGTGCTCTGGGTTCCCTCTGTGTTCCCTCAGCTTAACATGCAGGAGGTTGAGGCAGACGTGAGGACAGGAAGGGTTCCCCGATGTCAGCCATCAGAGAGGACATGTTCTAGGGAGGTAAGGGGCCTTGAGGTAGTGGTGCTGGCGGTGGGAGAGGGCCTGGGAGAGTCCCTGTGGGAGGTCCCTACCACAAGCCGTAGCACTAACCTGAAGCCTGACTCTGCCTCCTTCCCTCCTTCCACTCTTCTAGTCACTAAGGCCAAACCCCAGGTGCTATGCTGAAGCCTCAGTCTTTGTCTGCTTCCCCAAACTCTGACCCTGTGCCAGAAGCTAATGCCTAACCCCCATCACTCTCCTTGAGAGGCTAGTGTGTACGTGAGCCCTCAGCCCCACTCCAACCCAAAGCCCTCTGCCAAAACTCTAGCCCCTACCCCAAACCCTCAGCACAAACCCCCAAAACAACAACACTCACACAGCACCCAAAAGCTTTCCCTCTTCCCAAGAAGCACAAAGGCCAAACATTCCGCTGATGCCTGAAGCCTAAGCCCCAAAACGCTGCTCCCCAGCAGCCCCTAAGCATCCAGGCATCTTGTAAGCATAGCTGGAAGGGGATTTAGTGCATGAGAGGGAGAGGAAGGGCAGGGCCTGTGGGGTGTTGGAGTGAAAGCGATGGAGCTGAGAGGAGAAGCAGGCAAGAGGGAGGTGCAGGTGAAGGTGTGAGGGCTGGTCTGTGGGTTGTGAGGTCATTTGTGCTGCAGGCATCTGCTTGTTGAGGAGCATCAGGCGGGCATTGTGAGGTGGTCAGGGGAAGGTTCCGGGGCATGCCAGGAGGTCAAAGAGGTTGTCGGAGGACAGAGCTAGAGGCAGGTTGGAGGGACACTGCTTCTTTGTTGACATGGAGGTCTCTTCTGTTTTAGCACTTGGCTGCCCAAGGGAAGAATGCAACCTGTGAGGACATGAAGGCTCCGTTTTCTCGGACACCAATGCCTCCCTAATATCATCTATGCAATACAAAGCGCTCTCCTAAGTGCCGTGCCTGAACACTTGACTCTTCTTCCAAAATTACAGTCATAAATGTGGTGAAGAAATGGTATCCCAAAAGGGCTTGTTGCTTTGGTTTGGTTCTCCATGGGCTCAGCTTGATGTGTTCAGTGTCCCACTGTAACCTGTTTGGGAACGAGGTTCAGATTCAGGGTTTGCTTTTTGGGCCCTGTGTCAGTGGAGATGGTGAACGATCCCAGAGTAGTTTTCCTGAGGCTGTGACAGACCTGTGGGGGCTGGTGATGGCTGACCATGTTCCTGGAGAGGAAATAAGCTGCCAGGGGAGCTCAGAGCATTTCCGGGAACATCACACGGTGGGGGTGGGCAGTGGGTGGAACCCCACAACACAAAAGACCTTCCGACATGGAATCACCAAGCGGTAAAGAGCAAACTCAGGAAATGCATAGGTAAAGGAGGGCTCCGCAGTCCCAGGAGAGGCAGTGGAGACCCAGCAGGCTCAGGGAAGAGAGGCTGCAGAGTCGTCCCTTGTCCTCTCATTGAAATGCCGTAGGCTGGCTCCAGTGCAGCCCCATAACATACCCTGTGTCCTCGGAAATGCTGCCTGGTCCCTCTGAGCACCCTCCACAGCCGCATAAAATGGGAGGCGGGGACTGCCAGTGGCATGATAATCATCCCTTGGGGTCTGCTTTCTGCTCTGACAAGAATGGGCACTGGGGAGTCACCCCCTGGCCCTGTGGCACCACCACTGGCTGTCTGCTGAGCAGCAGTGCTTGCACAGAGCCTTGCAGGGAGCACAGGGGAGGGGGATCTGGAGCAGATGGCCAGGCTAGCGTGGACACCCTCATCTGGGGAAAGGCTTTCTGGGGAGCAGGGACGTGCCTGGAGGGGAATAAGGGAGTGGTTCCCAGGAAATTGAGAAGTGTCATGGGTTCTTTATAAAAACTGCTAAGGATATGCATATGATCAGCAATTGTAATTTGTGGACACTGTGTGGTTCAAATCTGAATGTGATACAACCTGGCAACTCTGAGAAATACCTGAGTCTTCGGAACAACCCTTGGGTTGGACTATCAAGACCAGAGTTGCAGAAGAAACTTAAGTCCTGGACATTGTTCGTGTTTTCAGAGGATAAGTTGTCAGAGGGCCAGCTTACCCAAATAAATGGACAAATACTTGATGGGCAATTTTTCTCACGATCATGTCACCACCACCAGCTGACTTAGGTTGGCTGGGTCACCTTAACCTGGAAAAGGGACCTATATATAAGGACATAGGTGTTTAATAAATAGCCACGTGCCACATCATCTAATTAGTGATGCTCATGAATGGATGAACAAGATTCTCCCTGTCCCTATCTACCATCCAGAGAAACCACAGCCAAGGGAATGGGCTTGGTGCAATCAGTGGGGAAAGAAGACCCTACTGAGATTGACTCTAGTCTGGCACTGAGACGAGGCATGAGAGGTCTGAATGGACCTCTCTGAAAGGACATGAGAATAAGTGGGACACTACTCTGATGTTTTCTTCACTCACTTGGCTAGGTAGGGTTGATCAGGTGCTGGGCATGGCTAGACAAACATACTGACCTGTCCACACTCGGCCAGTCCATTTTAAACTCTTTTCCCTCATGCTTCTTTCTCTCCAGGCCACTCTGATCCCTTTCCCCACCTTTGGTCCTTCTCCTAAAGATCCCTTAAAGTCTCACACATTCCTGAAGTCCCCTTAAAGTTCTACACAGTTCCCAAATGCTCTTGTCCTGCTTCCCATGATAAGTCCTCTACCCCTTTAGGCAATAACCCCTTCAGTCCATGAGGCTTTCAAGGAGAGTCACGCGGGTGGACTCATCTTGGAGGGTAACACTCCTTCCAAGACCCCAGGGACAATGGGCTAATCGCTCTCCTTTGACGGCCCTAGGAATATCCAAGTCAGGGTGCCCCTTTGCACTCATTAGGTTACTGGCATTCCTCTGCCATCACTGTTCACCTGTTCTTTGTATTCATGGTGACTAGCCTTCAAACACATAAACTTACAGTTTAGTCCAGTGTTCGGCCCATACCTTCTGTAAGCGTTAACAAGCCACATAAACTATATGCAGAGGAGGTACTGTGCAGCTCTGGACACAGTGTAATCTACTTTTCCATAAAATGTATTCTTATGAAAAACAGACACTGGCTAAGGTTGAACGATAAGAAAACAGAAGTAAATGGGAGAAGACAGGAAGCGGCTTCTTGGTGACCTTGCCCCACCCCTTGCAGTCGACTTCCGAAGAAAAAATTGGATCTCATTTTTGCTCCTGTTGTAGATGACTGCATTAATCACTGCAGATACCTCACAGTAAAAAACAAACAAACAAACAGACAGACAAAGAGCTACTATGGGGTTAGTGGCTAGTAGAACTAGACGAGGAGCTAGCTGCAGGTTTTAGGTAGGTATATAGAGTAGTGTAAAGAAGGAAGGAGAAAGCAGGAAGGCAGAAGAAAAGAAGTCACACCACCCTCCTGTAAAGGGTATTCTTAGAACCACAGTGAAGCTCTTAAAATATGGCATTATTATGAATACAAAAGAGCCCATGTCTAAAACCAAAACCAAGCAGCCTGTTTTCACAGAAGTATGAATCGGAGCAAGACAGTAAGGAGATTTCACAGAAGGTCTGGCTCAAGTCATTGCCTCTGCTGAAGGATACAGCACACATGCGGAATGGTGGATTGCAAGGAAGCTCTCGCATTGTCTTTGGCCAATTTTAAACAAATATTGACTCTTAAAGACCTAAAAACACTTAAAAGATCTCAGACTCAAAGAGTGGTCTTATGGGAAGAGGAGATCAGGAGCCTTGGGACACAGTCTCTTACAGTATCCAGCCTGGAGCATTGTTTAGGAGAGTAAGAATCTCTTTTGACACCTTCAAGTACACAGCATGAAAAATTTGCACTGAGGGATTACTTGAAGCCCTAAGAGAAATATTTATCATCATCATCATCATCATCATCATCATCATTAAATAACATTGTTAAAAATGATAACAACAACAATACTACAGGCAGCCTTTTTAAGGCGTATGGTAGGACTCTAAGCATGGAATGTGTTGAGCAAATAAGTATTGTGTGCAACATACCTTGCATGTTAGTGAAGTTTATGAATATGTGGGGGGGGGGGGAGAAAAAAACCTGTAGGACAGGTAAGAATCAAAAGATCACTCCAGCTATTACTCTTAGTCCCCATCACCCAAGCTTACCTTACCTTTAAGCCCTAAGGATCAATTCTGGAACCTTTCTTCAAATGGAATCCACCATTCCCACTCATTTTGAGATTAAGGGAGAGATTCAATTTGAAATTAAGACACCTAAATTTGGGGCTCCAAATGTACATTCCTCCCTGTGAGACAAGTGCCTAAACAGCAGTTTTAACCACTGTGGATCTAGGCAATGGGGTGGAATTCACTTGCATAAGCACAGGTGTCTAACACCATCTCAGGTGCCCTAGGATATCTGACATCCATACAGGGCTGGTGGATCTGGCACAGGACCCATGCCTTTCTGGAGCAGCAGAGAGACACCAGCTGAGATATCCAGAGTATTTCAAGTGGCATGGCATACATGTCTGTATGTGGCCAACTGAATCCCATGGAAAGAAATGAATCCCTCCTTGTCTATCAGCTTTAGGATAAGACGAATCATGCCCTGACTTCTCTTGACAGCTCTGACTGGGGGTGGGATTCAGCTGCCTAAAAGAAAGAAAGAAAGGAAGGAAGAAAGGAAGAAAGGAAGAAAGGAAGAAAGGAAGAAAAAGAAAAGAATCAAGTGACATTTGAGGGTAAATCACTCTAATAAAGGTGCTTTTATTAAAGTATCACTCTCTGGAGCTGCTTCTCTTTTCCAGTTGGATGAATGAGAGTGGCTGTTCCACGAACATACATTCATCTTTATGCACTGGTATTGCCCAAGATAGGAGATGTAAGGCCATATCCAGTATGTAAGGTTTTTCTGAAGGGACCCAGGCTGTTGGCAGTGAAAAGCAGATTTCTGCACAACACATTCTTGAGCCAAAAGCACCTCTGATTGCATTGTCCATTGCCTACTACCCCACACAAGCTGCAAGGCAGAACATTTTCTGTGCTAGTAACTCTCTGGAGAAAAGTCTTTTCTTTAGGGCACGCTTCACCTCCACATTCCTCAGGGTGTAGATCAAAGGATTGAGGACTGGCGTGACAACATTATACATAAGCGTGGCTATCATTGTCCAGCTGGCTGAACTCCCTGAGGAAGGTGGCACATAGTTAAAAATAACAGGGACATAGAGTAAGGCCACTACTGTGAGATGGGAGATGCAAGTGGAGAAGGCTTTCCTCCTTCCCTCCTTGGACTGGACTTTCAGTTGGAGGAAGGAAAAAATGTATAGGTAAGAAAAGAGTATGAAGACAAAGGGGCCTATCGCAAGACTTCCTGTGATGATGTTGAGAAGGTTCAGGTTGAGCTGGCTGCTACTGCAGGCCAGTCTCACCAGTGGCTTGATGTCGCAGAAGAAGTGTTGGATGTGGTTGGGGCCACAGAAATGGAGCCGGGAGGTCATGACTGTGTGCATCAGAGCATGAAGGAAGCCAGCAGCCCAAGTGGCTACAGCCAGCTGCAGGCAGGCCCGTGGGCTCATGATCAGGGTGTAGCGCAGGGGGTTGCAGATGGCCACATAGCGGTCATAGGCCATGACAGCCAGAAGCAAAGCTTCACTGCTACCCAGGAAGTGGAAGAAGTGGAGCTGGCTTAGGCAGCCAGTGTAAGAAATTCCCCGGTGCCCCGAGAGGAGCCCAGCCAGCACCTTGGGCACGGTAACTGTGGAGAAGAAAATATCCAGGCAGGAGAGGTTGCAGAGGAAAAAGTACATGGGGGTGTGTAGCCGGGGTTCACATATCACCACAATCATGATTGCCATATTCCCCAGCAGGGTAGACAGGTACAGCAGTAAGAACAGCATGAACAGGAATTTCTGTAGCCCTTGAAGGCTGGTCAGGCCAAGGAGGATGAACTTCCTCACCTCTGTCTGGTTATCCATCCCTGCAGGGAAAGAGAGAATCACTTAGCAGTAACTTCCTATCTTTCTATCCTGAGCTGCTGCATCCATTTCCCAGAGTCCTCTTCCATAAGATGCATCATCAGCTGATGCTGCCTCATGAATGGAAGAGATCAGGTACTGAGTCTGGAAAGGGACATGAAATAATTCCTTGATTTTCCACCCCAACTGTTTCAAAAAATACTAGAAACTTTTGTAACCTAGATGACCAATGCTGATGCTGGAAGTGCCACCTGTGTACCAGCTCACTGAAAGGAATGGCATGTTTGAGAATAGCAAGAAAATAAAATTATGCAGAAGGAAGGAAGGAAGGAAGGAAAGGAAGTTGGTTACCTGATTTGTAAGTGAAGATCATTCTGAAATCCTGTGTGTTTCCTTATTCAGAAAAGGGTTTTCTAATAAGTTTTGTTCATTCCAAATCCTAGCTGACTATACTGTATCTTTCCCAAAGCTGAAGTGTTATAGTAGTCTAGTGGCTCACATATAATACAGTGGTTTCAAAGAGGATTAATTCTGGCTGTTCAGTGGAGTCAGGAAACCTTTATATAGTACCCCCTGTCACTGAAACAATCACATTTCTTTCCAGCAAAGGAAAATTTCCATCTCTCTGATAACTCCTCTTGGGATCAAGCCTCTGAACCTTATGGGACTTCAGTTCAGAAAACATCAAGGCATAGCACCTCAGGCACGCAGAAAGCTAATGATGCTGTGGGGAGGTGAACTGATTGCTGATTATTTGCCCAGCAAGCGCTCATAAGCAGGAGGAAGCTGTAGAACCAAAAGCCATTTATTGAAATATGCAAGGTTATAGCACGTAATTCTCAGGAAGACTAACAGTTTTCATGGGGAATTTGCCCAGAAGTTTTTTACATGTTGTTGTAATTCCCAAGCACAATGCATTGAATAAGTATCATGGCTTCATTCGACCTGCTACAACTGCGCAGCTGAACTCTGCCTCTGCCTTAACATCTTTTGCTCCCTTTATAGACCATGAAGATCTTAAAATGTTTTTTGTTTTCTTTTAACTTCTAAAGATGGAGAAAACAAACCATGATGAATTATTTTAAGGCCTCAAATACCTGTCTCCCTGTCCCCTCTGCAAGCTGTGTTTGTCATGAGCAATGGCATCTGAAATCCGCATAGAAGTGCCCATCGGCCTGACTGAGACCACACAGAGGCAGGGGCTGGTGGTGCAGCAGAAGACCCTGCAGGTGCTGTCATAGTTCCTGCAGCCTGTGGTGGTAGTGGCCATCACAGGGCTGCACTGTGCTGGCAGGTCCCACCTCATGAACAGGCTGGCTCGTGAGCAAACAGGTGAGAGAGGTGGTGAACTGCACAGGTCCCAGCCCCTGGCAGACAAGATACCTTGGTTTTTCCTGCTCTCTATCTAACACTGCTGAGCCCCTTGCATCCTCTCCACAGGTTTCTCCCTGGGCTTCACCATGCAGGCCCATACCAAAGGTATCTGGATGTGGTGTGTGCCTCAGCCCTGCTGGCCTGGACACACTCTGGTGCTGCTGGACACTGAAGGGTGGGGGGATGTGGAGAAGGTGTGGAAGAAGCAGAGACTTCCTTTTGTGGCGACAGAGCACTTTGTGGAAGCTCTCAAGGGCCCAGCCATGTGGCAGGACTCAAGGTGTTCTCATTGCCTGCACTGGTGTGTCAGGAAGAGACAGATGCTGTGGGGAAGGAGGCTAGTGCAGAGCTAACTGGGTAAAGTCTTCTGGCTGATGGAGTCCCTCTTGGCATCCTTCACCTCTGCCTTTGACTGTCAGAGCCCTCATTCTGCCTGGCATCCTGGCTGTCTGGCTGTCTGCAGGCTATTGGAACCAGTCTGTGGCTGGGTCCATGCTGGTTGGTGGAACAGCCCTTCTTCCCAGGCACTCTCCCTCTCATTCTGGTTCTTTGATTACTGAGCAGCCGTTAGGCTGGTGGACCTTTTGCAATCTAGTGCCTTACAGGGAGCTCCAGTCTTTTGAACTGGAGCTGTCTCTGTGGTGCTGACAGCCAGAGGAGCTAGGAGAAGGCTCATGGGGTTGGCAAGTTGCCAAATTCCTCAGCACTTCCTGGTAAGCTTCAGCAGACCAGGAATGGGGAGCTCAGGGAGAACTTTAACAATCAGAAGTCCGTGGGACTCGGGGGGTTAAGAGTTGAAGATAAGACAGCTATAGGAAGACATGGTGACGTCATGTGTGTGGGTGTCTCCACAAAGGTGACCCTGCCATGGCCCATGGTTAGGCATTCAGGGCGTGGGCATTTGGGGCTTTGCTCACTCTTAGGGAGCCTTGCACAGAGTTTCTTGGTACGAGCCAAGGTTGATCCAGGGCAACACCAAGAATGACGCATGGATCTTTGTGCTAGCTGTACTGCTGTCCAGCACTCTGGTCTATAACAGCAAGGGCACCATTGACCAGCAAGACAAGGAACAGCTGCAGTGTCCTCAGTGGAGCAGCAGCAACAGGGAGGCCCCATCTCCCTGAGCAGTAGCTTAGGGTTTTGCACATCCCAGGTCCTCAAATGGCTGCTTTTTATGGGGAGATCAGGGTCTCCTGGTGGTGCCCAGTGACCAGGCTCTGGGTCCTCAGGGATCCTGTGCTCCGGACCTCAGGGCTGAGACTTTGAGCTCTACTCCTGCTGGTGACTCCCGGCTGTTCTCTGTCCCTGCAGAATCTCCCCTTTTCCTCATTAAATGCTGATGGCTGGGGAGGGTGGCGTTAGGGTTAGGGTTAACCCCTCCCTGCATGAGGATCCAGGGTCTCTGTTTCCTTAGCCAGCTCCCCAGCTATGTGACGAAGCTGACGGAGAATGTAAAGGTGAAAGCAACACCAGGTGAGAGTGGAGATGAACTGGAGGATTCCGACAAAGTTTTCTAGTTCTTCCTGACCTTTGTCTGGGATGCGCAGGACTTCACATTGCAACTGAAGGTGGATGGGAAGGAAATCTCTGAGGATGAGTACCTGGAGAATGTGCTGAAGTTAAAGCCTGGTAGGAGAATGGTGCTGCGCTCAGTGCTGTCCTTCAGGAAGGGCAGGATGCGTCCAGCTCTGGACACCTGCATTTCAGCATAAGGCAACAAAAGCCCAAGCCCTATGAGCTCGCTCCCTGTCCTATCTCTACAGGTAGCAGCCAGGAAGCTCAGCTCTATAAGCATCCCAGGAATGCATCTGCCACTTCTTCCCAGACCAGAAGTGCTTTCTTTTTGAGCAGATGGCCGGCAAGAGGGACCTGCCACCCTTGGAGGAGCTTGATGATGGTGAGATCGAGCCTGAATTCCAGGAGCAGGTGGTGACATTCTGCAGCCACATCTGGGAGACTTCCACATCCAAGACAATCCCTGGTGGCAGTACAGTAGTAATGGGGAACTGTGGGTGCCAGGGTCCAGAGGGTCAGAGCTGGCTGGTGGCTCTTGGGCCTTTGTCTGCAGAAGGCTCAAATGCACAGCCAAATGATGCAGGTGGGAAATGGAAGAGCTTTTCCACTGGCTGCTGTACTTGCCTCTTGATTTGGAGCCACATGTCTCCCATTTCCCCTCCCTGTACCCAGTCTTGCTGCTGTGCCCCTTGGCTGCTGTTGCACACTGAGCATTGTGGCTTCACCCCTCCCAGGTGATCAGAGCTGAGGATGGTCTTTGGGGCACCTTCACTCCTCAGGAAAGGCACTGCGTGAGGGTGGTATGGGGACCAGCATGTGACTGAGTCCCACCTCACAGAGACTAGAGAGTGACAGAGAGCTCCTCATCTACTAGTGACAAACTGCTAGAAAGGCCTCAGCCCCACAGGAGTGTGCTACCACGTCCTGGGACCTCTTACCCCTCCCAGAGGATCTGGGTCAGGAGGGACATCTGGAGATCTATACTCACACCTGCTCTGAGCATGGCTAACTTCCCAGTTAGATCATGTTGGTCAGCACTTTGTCCAGACAAGTTCTGAAAGTTTCTGGGCCCCTGCACCACTGCTGCTCCACTCTCATGGTGACAGTTTTTCCCTAATACCCAGCTGAAATTTCCCTTGCTGCTACTTGTTCCCTTGTGCCTATTGCACCTTCTCCTTCTGTTCCCCTGGCCTGCTCCGAGCACCTACTTTACAGGGAGCAGAGATAGGCACTGCTCGTTCCTACCGGGGGTCAGAGGAGGGCACATGGAGGCTCACCTTTACCCAGTGCGGAGGGACTGTGGCAGTGCCCATGGGCTGACGAAAGAGCAGAGCAGGACTGAGGGGAAGTGAGAAGATCTCCAACAGCTCGTCCCCAAACCCCACGTAGGGAATATCTCACTGGAAATCAGTCCTGAAAGAAGACTATGAAGTAGAAGGGAATGCACTGGTGAGCTGCTCGTTCTTGCACACCTGGACTCTGCCTTTGATCTATGAGCACTCTAAATAGCGATGACTGTGGTTTCAGCTCTAGGCACATCCTAGACACCTGCAAGGTTGCCATGAGCTCTCTCAGTCCCAAGAGCTTGGCCCAGCTCAGGAGCAGAGGCACAACCAAAGGAGTGACTTTCTCTGCCCCATGGGATTCCTTGAAATGTCCCTAGGGGCTCCAGGGCTGACAGTCCCCAAAAGGCAGCAGGATCCCTCCTGGGGAATGCACTTTGAAGTAGGCTAAAGTAATCACCTATCTTCCCTCTCTAAACTGTGGAGAGAGCAGTGGAGTCCAGCAGTGTGATTTCTCCTATCAGGGTGTCATTGTGTAAGAGAGATGAAACTGTCCTCCTCTGGAAATCCCTATTCCTCCCCAGTTATTAGGCAGGACATGCGGAAAGTGATAGGGAGGGGTTTGTTTTCCCATGTAGGGCAGTGATTCAGATGAGTCAACACAGGTGTCTCTTCTTTGGTTAGAGGCTTTGGGGCAATTCATCTCCCTCCTGTGCATGCCACAGACCCAGAGGAGGTGGGATTCCTCTTCCGTCAATTCAGGTGTGCACAAAATTTGTGTCTGTGTGGGAGCTCCTTGACTAAGCTCCCATTCTAATCCATGGAGATGGAGGGGAGGAGTCAGTTGCTCACACACAAACAGCTGGTGACATCTGAGGTGCCAGAGGTGATCCAAGACATGCTCAAATGTCTTCAAGCTCCTGTGGAGCAATTCTAAAAGACCCACATCCTTCTGGAGCATCAGCTATGCCCTGGGGCAGGCTGGAGAAGAACTATCCTTGGTGACCTGAAATGATACCAGAGGTGTACATTCAGGACATCTGAGCATGCTTTAATCAACCAGTCCCTGGCAGCCTGCAGACCTACTCAGCTGACCAAGCAGAGGAGCTCACCATAAGGAGAGTGAGGTGTCTCTCTAGGCTCCATCCAACTTGAGCCCAGGTTACTACAAAGCTAAGATGAGTGCCCATCTCTGCATTGCAGAGTCCTAAGCTAACTCAGGGCTCTCATTTGAATGAATAAAAAAGGCCTCTAGTGCTGTGTCAGGGGGCTGGGGTGCCCAGCACAACCACTGGAAAATACAGCACAGGAGCTACAGGAAAGCCATGCTCTTTTGGATGGGTGCTGGACAGAGTGCCGAGGGCATCTCAGAGGGGTGAGATGCCTGTATGCCAGCAACTGAACGCCAACACCATGGTACTGAGGCAAGACCCATCCCATCTACGTCTAAGGGTGTTGCAGGAATGGGAGATGCTTCACACCAGCATCTCCACTCGTGCGCCCACGTTCTCAATCCCTGATGGTTCTCCTCTCCCTGAACCTCACTCACCCACCTGATGACGGAAACAGGGAACATGCTAACAGTGATCACAGTGTAGTTGGATCGCAGGCTGTCCACTCCCAGGGATGTTCTCAGCAGGACCTACTCCTTCCTGGAGATTGACTTCACTTCCATCACAGGCCTCACAGTGCCACTGAGACAGCTCAGGCAGAAAACTCCTCTCCTGCCATGGTTGCACAGCCAAGCCCTGTTTCTGCCTGGCTTTGGGGACTGCAGGGTTTGCTCTCTTAGTGGGAACCTCATTTCATCATGGCATGGTGATCTGCCATTAAGTCCAGCATGTCTCTGCTCTGAAATGGGGCCTTAGCATACACGGGGTCCTTGGCTGTCGTCAACAGGTTTCACCATGGCAATTCTGTGCTTGGCCCTGGTGCCACAGCTGAGGTTCTTCAGCCCACATGTACCCAACTGCACTCAGCCTGGGGAATAGGCAGGAGGAGCTGCAGCTCTGTGTGTGGTCACAGAAGTTCTAGCATTGTGGGAATGACTGATTTGTGATAAGACCACTCACACAGCTTGGGCTGCTTCAATGGGTGGACAGAAGCTCTTCAGGAGAGACAGACAGGAAAGAGGAGGAGGGGAATTGCCCTCTGTGTGAAGGAGCAGCTCGGATGTGTGGAGCTCCTCTATGGGAGGGAGGGCAGGCTGGGTGAACACTTGTGGGTGAGGATCAGAGGAGAGGCCAGTAAGGGGGACATTGTGGTAGCAGTTATAAACCACTCTTCTTTAAGCCACCTGAGCAAGTCTCTGGAGCAGTGACCCTGGTTCTTATGGGGAACTTTAATCTCCCTGGCATTCCCTGGAAGGGCAACACAGCAGGGCACAGACAGTCCAGGAGGTCCCTGGAGGATAGCAGGATAATTTCTTAGCCCAGCTGCCATTATGAGTCACCTGGATCTGTACTTGCAAACTCAGAAGAACTGGCTGGAGATGTGACACTCAGTGGCAGCCTGGGCTGCAGTCACCATGAAAACAGTACAGTCTCTGATCCTGAGGGGAATTTAGGATGGAGAGTAGCAGGGTACAGACCCTGGACATCAGACAGGCAGACTTCGACTTATTCAGGGCACAGGAATCCTGTGGGAATCCTGTGGGAAGCAGCTCTGACCAGCAAAGGAGCTCAGGCAAGCTGGCAGGTCTTTGAGGAAAGCATCCTTCAAGCACTGGAATGGTCCACCCTGATACTCAGAAAAACAAGCATTCATCTCAGGAGATGGCTTGGCAACACAGGCAGCTCAAGACTGAGCTCCAATGCAAACAAGCAGTACACAGGAGGTGGAAGCAGGGACAGGTTACAGTGGAAGAAATTTAGGGATGCTGTCTGGGCATGGCATTAGGAAAGCCAAACCTCCCCTAGAGCTGGCAGTTGCAAGGGACATCACAGGCACCAAGATGAGCTGGTACTGCTTCATTAACAGTAGAAGAATAAACAAGGAAAAAGTGGTCCCGCTTCTGAATGGAGCAGAGAATTTAGTAAGAGTAGATGCAGGCAGGTCTGAGCTACTGAATGTCGTCTTTGCCTCACTCTTTGCTTGCAGAGCTTCCCAGGCCTTTGTGCCTAGAGGCAGGACTCAAGGAAGAAAATGACATCCGTTAGCAGATGAGGATCAAGTCAGGGGCTACCTGAGTGAACTCAGCCCTGAAGAGTCCATGGGACCTGAGGGGCTGCATCCAAGGATGCTGAGAGAACAGGCCAAAGTCACAGTGAGGCCGCTCTGTATCATCTTTGAAAGGTTGTGGGGATCCTGAGACTGATGAAAAGCAGAAGTTGTATGCATCTTCAAAAAGGCCCAAAGGATGAGCCAGGGCTTAGTTCTCCTGTTTAACCTTGCTTTCATGAGGACATCCTGTGTGGGCAGTGTCAATGTAATCAACATGATCAATACAAGGCATGGTTCCCCATCCTGAAGTACACATCTAAAAATGGCCAGGTGAAAGGTGGTCTCACCAGAACTCACCCCTTTAGTCCTCAGATGGCATGGACACTGCTGATTTCCCTCTCTAGAGAGTGGATGAGGTTGGATCCACTTCTATGGAGAGAAGCCTTGCCCTGCAGACAGAGGCCTGGGGATATCTCAGATGGTTCTTCTTGGCAGTCCACTGGGTGCCTGCTTTGGTATATTTGGTGCTTTTCCGTGACCACTGCTCCCCCCCTCCACCCCCAGGAGTCATAAAAATGCAAGCATTTCCTAAAAGCTGGTCATAAAGGCCCCTATTAGAGCCAACAGCATATTGTCCCATCCTAAGATCTCTGGAGGGAGCCAGAAAAGTTGTAATAAGCACCAGAAAATGCCAGGAAGCTCAAGGCTTCTTCTGAAGGGCCAATGGGTCACAGCTGAGAGGCAGTGCTGGCCAATCGGACAGAGGGTTGAGGAGAAGGCAATGAGCAAGACAATGGTGGATAAGGACCTCAGTAAATTCTCACACACATGTTTGAGCCCAGACAATTAAAGGAGGTGATGTGTGTGGGCAGAGGGGGAGGAGCTGAGTGCTGGGAGCATGGCAGGGCTGAAGGCCTCTCACCATATCAGGGATGATAGAGACATTTCCATTTTGTGTGCATGCCTTAGCCTGGGAGATGGGGAATGCATGCTGCTGGGGCACGAGTGGACAGAGCTCAATCATGACCACAGAGCTGACCCTTCTCTGGAGGATGTGTGAATCTCCTGGAGTTGAGGTCCCTCTATGGCAGGCAGAGCAGGAACATTACCGGGACACGTAGGAGTGCAGGGAAAGAGCTGTGTGCATGTAGGAGTGTGGCTGATGCAGGCAGGATGGAGAACACAGAGAGCATGCCATGGTCATGTTTAAGGGAAATGCAGCTGGGATTTTAGGCCAGGACAAGAACAAGGATGTGCAATTCACTGCACAGGACGCAAGCACGTTTGGGAGTGGGATATCTTAGGTGAGTGAGGAGCTCTAGCAGGGCTTTGAAAGAAGCCAGGTGGCTTGCTGGGCAACTCAGGCATCAGCAAAATCACAGGAGCCCATAGCTTTGCTTTTCAAGCAACACCCAGTGAGGATGGAGAGACATCAGTGGAACTAGGGAGAGTGAAGCAGGTCAAAGCAAGGTGGGGAAACAGAGTGTGTAGGGAGGGAGAAGGTGGCTAAGGTCTGCAGGCAAACAGGAACAGGCATGGGACAGTGGAGGATGTCTGATGGGGATGGCCAAGACTGGTGGCAAGGCTGAAAGTCCCTGACAGAGCTGAGGTCTTTGTCACCTTGCCTATGGCTGCTGTCTCTGCCAGCGAGGCCTACGAGAAGACACTGTTTCCTTACAGCACCAGGGCCTCGTTGCCTGCTCACCCCTCAGGGAGCCCGGGAGGTGTTGTGCTGTTGTCCTACACTTGGCATCGCCCCTCCTACCCACCCTAGGAAGAGCCCTGAGCAACGTGTGAGGGAAAGGATCACCCTTCTGCAGGGCTGGACGTTTGTGCTTGACCGTTTTTGCTTGATATACATTCCTGTACATTCCTTTGACTAACTGTAACTGGTGCCTCTGATTTTCTATGCTAACCAGCCCCCAGGGAAGGGCACCTCGACTTGTGGTTCCCGTTAACAGCTTTGTTGCTAATGGCCCTCCGTGGGACCCATTAACGCTCCAAGAAAGCTTTGAGTTTGCTTCTGCCTTTAACTTCTTGAGACGTTTGTTCAATCTCCTTTCAGTGTCTGCACGAATGCACCAGAGGGCTCATTAAACACAAAAAGTACCCTAAGGAGCAGTGTTTCTTCCCATAACTGTCTTCAAGTTTTCAAGCGTCATGCAGCTAACTGGAGAGATTTCAGGAATGTAGCTGAAAAAGGACGGTTTCAATGAGCACCTAATAAAAAAGAGTTCTTGTTTATTTTTTTCTTTTTTAAATTGTCTTCATTTTTCAGCTTAACAAGAAAGTTTTATCAGCATTCTAGAAATTATGTTGATTCAGATTGTCTCCTAATGAAGTTCAGACATGTAGGAAAAGGAGGATACTTGTGGTCAGACGCTGCACAGACAATCTTCTCCCCCGCACCCTCAGCCGTACCATTTCTCTTCTCAGCCACCTGGGACTCACATAACTCCTTTTCATATCTAACCTTTTTCCACTGAAACCTGTAGCTGAATGTTGCAGCTCATATGCATCAATTCCCACCTGCTTAATTTAGAGAACTACCTGCAAACAGACACGGAAAGATTTGTCTTGGCTGTGAAAAAAGAGAAAAGATGACATAGTCTAATTAAAATAATAATAATAATAATAATTCCTCAACTGTACATTAAGACCAAGTTGTCTGCACTGGAGGCCACTTTCCACAGGGAATAACCTTACTGGAAGTATTTCAGATAAAGAGATAGATAGAAAAATATAGCTATAGACACAGGTAAGGAGTTGGCTAATGAGACAATTAGACAAACTACTGAAAGAGGAGGCAAGCTTTAAAATCCCTGAAGTTCAAAGCAGCAACTGGGTAGCTGATAAGTGTGTGAATGAACAAAGAATAACGGGAGGAGGAATACTGGATGGACAATGCCTAATGGGTATGTCCAGGTAGTCTTCTGAAGAGATGACTTCAGAAATGGTTGATTTAATAAGCATGTGCAGAAATACAGGAAAGATTCTTGAGATTAAATACACAGTAGAATAGACAGAGCAGTAGTAACACAAGTCCTGGGGAAGATGAATATTTCTTCTCCTGAGGTTAACATGCTTCTTCCTGGAAATTCCCAGTTTGGCACTATAGGAAAACATTAACATTTTATTAAAATTATTCAAGGATTTCAGGTACTAAAATGTGCCTTTTTTTTTTAATGTTGAAGAATATTCTCCAACTTTCCAGGCAGAGCTCAGTTTCCTAAACATTAAGCATCTAGTGTCAATTTTAGAGGCCCCTGTGTTTCTGAGGTGTTTCCCTGGGACTGGCAGCTATCACGCAGGACCTAGGGGAGACCAGAGCCCCTCTGGAGCTGAAGCTGGAGGCTGGCAGAGGGTACCAGGGTGTCTATAGTGGCACCAAGATGTCTCTGTTTCTGTAACTGAATCCCACCCCAATTTTGAAAATCCTTTTCCTTTACAAACAAAAACATTACAATGCCCCAAAGTCCAACACATTAAAGCAGAACAAAAGGAGGATGATAAGAACACATACAAAAAATATTAAAAATGGAAAGTATAATAAAACGTCTTGTTTGCATCATATTTTTTTTCTTAATTTCTTTGCTGTTTCATTTTTTATTGCCATTTTCTATACATCTGGCCTACACCATTACAAACCTATTTTTGCATCAGGCACAGAGCCTGGCTGCTGGCTGGGAAAATCCAGGTGGGGATCAAAGAATGCAGAACTATATTAATACCCAAGTCCACAGATCCAGTGAAACATCTGGATGTTAATAATTGGTGACCCATTGCCATCAGGTTGATTATCTTGAGGCTCTTTTCAAGACTCCTAACAGCCCAACTGATGAGAGTATGTCCGTTTAGCAGCTGCCAGAGGGGCTTTATATCAGCGTCAGGTTGTTCGGAAGATCTGAAAGTGCTCCAGATCCTGATAAAGTATGCAAAAAGAGACTATAAAGCCCTGGCGGTGGTCTTTGTGGATCTGACAAAGGCCATCGATTCAGTTAGACATATTTTCACGCCCCAAAACAAAGAGGCATTGATGGTCAGGTAACAGGCATCATAGCTGATATGCGTGATAACACCACAACTCAGCTGGAGGAGAGGTGAAAGCAGTCAGAGGTGATAGAGATCCTCACTGGAGTGAAGCAGAGAGATCCAGTGTCCTTGATGCTGTTCAATTTATCAGTAGCCCCACTGTTATGTAGGTTGGAGAAGATTAGAAATGGATTTAAGCATGGCAGAAAAAGTGTTACATCATTGGTGTTTGTGGATGACCTAGTCCTATTAAGTGACTCTTGTGATGGGATGCAGGAAAATATTGTGGTGGTTGAGGGATTCTGCCAACTGACAGGGCTGAGGTTGCAGGCCGAGAAATGCCACGGGTTCCTTATAAGGCCCACAGAAGATTCTGTTACCATCAATGGCTGTGACCCATGGAAGGTGAATGGCTCTAATCTAAACATGATGGAGCCAGGCAGCTCTGAGAGATATTTGGGCCTGGGGCTGGACCCATGGATTGGTCTTCCCAAGCCAGAGCTGCAAGAGAAGCTTGATACCTGGGTGAAGAACATCGGGGATGCCCCTTTGAAAGTCCTGCAGAGGGCTGAAATCTTGAAGAGGTATGCCATCCCAAGGCTGTTGTATGCAGCAGATCATCCTGGTACAAACGTCTCATATTTCCAATCCCTCAAGTGGGCCAAAAGAATGGCAGTGAAGAGCTGGCCTCATCTACCTTCCAGCATGAGTGACTTTATCCCTTAATCCAGCATGAGAGATAGTAGATTAGGGATTGCAGGGTTGGTGAGTCAGATTCCAAATACACAAGCTCATCAGTTGCATTGTATCACCCATTCCCAAGATGACATCATCTGAATAAGTGTTCTAGAAGAAGGTATCCAGACAGAATTTGAGCACCATCCATGGCACCCACTTTGAAACACCATAGGCTGGATCCAGTTCAGCCCCACAACACATCTTGTGCCCTTGGAAATGCTGCCTGGTCCCTCTGAGAACCTTCCATAGCTGCATAGGATGGGAGGTGGGAACTGCCAGCAGCATGATAACCATCCTTTTGGGTCCTCTCTCTGCTCTGAGAAGCATGGCCCGTGCAGAGTTACCCCATGGCCTTGTGGCTATGTGAACCTAGCCTAGTGAAAAACACTCCCTCTGCTGTGGCTCAGTCTGAGGCACCTGCTTCTAAAATGAAAGGTCAGCTGGGGTGTGGGTAGATTAGGAGGGGGGGCTGTGATGGCTACCCATTTCAGTTCCTCAAAAGGTGCTGGTGATTCTGGTGTCCACCAAAAGGAAGTCCTCTTCCAGAGGAGAGCTGTTCTGGGTGCCACAATAGGAGAATGCCCCTTCATGGCCTGCCCATAACAAATCTGAAAAGCAGTTGCAGCCCTTGCACAGTAGAAGGGATATGCCAACTCATGGGGGCTTTAACTTTCTTGGGGTCCATACACTAGTTATTGAGGCCCACCAGATACCCCAGAAACTTCACCGTCTGCAGGCGGCAGGAGCACTTTTCCAGTTTGCAATAGAGTCTGTACCACTGCAAGCAACTGTACACCTCCCGGACATGGTCTATGTGGACCTCCTTTGTGACAGAGCATATTAAAATGTCATTCAATGAATGCCACAACATAGTTGTCAAGCAACGCCTTCAACACATCGTTTACACCATGCTGGGAAGTGAATGGCACATTGCAGAGGCTAATGGCATCACTAGATACTCCTTGTGGCCTTATGCGGTGCAGAAGGCCCTTCTCCATTGCCCCTCCTTATGGATTTGGAGCAAAGTCTTTTCCCTTTTGCAGGTCCTGCTTTATGAACCAGTGAGTCCCCTGTAGGCATTCAAAGAGCTCTGTGAAGATAGACTGGGGGTGCCAGTTCTCTACTCTTATGTCATTCAGCCCCCTGTAAGCTACAAAGGCACATCCTTTCCCTCTCCCCTAATCCCTCCCCCCCCCCAAAAAAAAAATATAAAAATAAAAATATTAGAGGCCCCCACAGGGGAGGTGGAAGGACAGAGGAACATGCAGTCCAGATGGTTCTCCTCAAGGGCTGTTAACCCAGGGCATGATGAGGTATGGATGCATCCGAAGGGCACTTCCTTCCCTGGCATGAGGTCCATAGCACACTCATAGAGGCAGTGAGGTGGCAGAGTTTCTGCAGCATTCTTTCTGAAGACGTCCACATAGTCACTGCACTCACTTAGGAGCTTTGCCGGGGAGGTCCAGCAGAGGTATGGTCTTGACAGCTGGGAGCCGTGGCACTGGTGGCAGCTGCAGTGAGGCGGACACCTTGGTGCTGAGGCTGTGCTGTGATGAGGGCAACACCAGGATGCAGGGTTGCTGTACTTGGTACCACTCATGTGCAGTTCCACTGCTCGGTCACTGCGTGACAGGAGGTCACCAGAAACAGCTCCTTTCAAACACAGTCATGGCAGCCCTGCAGCCAAACAATTGTTGGTGTGGTGTGGCACCAGGAACACAAGACTTTCTAGAGCCAGCCTTGTGGGATGCAGTAGCTGGGGAACACTTCCATGAGGATCTCCAGGCTGGCTCTTGCCCTCACCTTCTGAGTAATGCTCTCCTGCAGGGAAGTACAAGGATGCCAGTTTCCAGTCAATTCTAGGGTTGTGCTTCTGTAAGCAGAGCAACCCAAAGATGACTGGAGAGATGGGTGTATGCAGGATGGGGAAGGACAACAATCTCAGAGTGTCCAGGTGCAATAGTTATGGTCAGGGGAACAGAATCATGGATAATCACCCCACCTCCCACACTTCCCCCTGCCCTCTTGGGTACTCCTCCCATCTACTAGAGTGACTGTGGTTAGGGTCAGCAGGAGCTGGGTAAGGATGTGGGCACTCTGGACAAACTCAGAGGTCACAAGAGTGTGGCAAACCCCCAAATCTACCAGAGCAGTGGTTTGGATTGTGTGCCTATTTGGCACTCTTATCTTTAATAAATTCTCACACTTGACAAATGATGATCTCTTGAATTCAGTACAACTAACCCTGGAGTCCAAAGGAAACCCGGATGCCCCTCTAGTGGCACATCACACCTGGCTCCAGGATTTCAGTGTAGTTAGCAGATCTCCCCAGCTCTGGGAGGCTTTCCTCAGAGTAGTGAGCAGGTCTACCCAGCTCCAGGAGGCCATCTTCATAGCAGCCTGCTGGTCTATGCAGCTTCAGGATTTTGAATGGTAAGCTGGCCTACCTGACTCCAGAAGGCTGTGGGAAGTCATAGCCAGTTGTACGGGTCCACCTTTGGAACAGTCATGAGGGCTACTCAGTTCTAATGGGACTTAGTCGCATTTGGGGTGTTAGAGGTTGGGTGCAGAGGCAAGCAAGGAAGAGAGGAAGAAAATAACCAGCAGTGGATGATGATCAAGTCAGAGGCTGACTGAGTGAACTTAGCCCTGTAGAGTCCATGGGAACAAGAGGTTGCTTCCAAGGGTGCTGAGACAATAGGCCGAAGTCATAGTGAGGATGCTCTGTACCACCTTTGAAAGGTCATGGAGATTGGGGGAAGTACCTGACAAGTGGCCAAAAGAGAATGTGTCATCCATCTTCAAAAAGGCCCAAAAGAATGATCAAGGGAATTAAATGACTTTAACCACACTTTGGTGAGGAGTTTGTCATAGAGCATGTCCTGTTCAATCACATTTGAGAGTACACAAAGGAGAAAGTGACTGGGAACAGACAGCATGGATTTACCTGGGGTAGATCATGCTCAACCAACCTCATTGCCTTCTATGACAAAATGACTGGATTTCTGGATGAGAGAAGAACAGTAGATGCCATCCACCTTGACTTCAGTAAGGCTTTTAACGCCATCTGCCACACTGTCCTTGTACCCATCGTAGGTCCTTACCATCTAAACAGGTGGATATGTAGGCTGGAAAAAAATGGTTGAATGTTCAGGCTCAGTAAGTTGAAATTAATGGGTTGTATTCTACCTACAGGCCGGTGACAAATGGAGTACTGCAGAGTCCTAGGACCTGCCCTCTTTAACATCTTTTTAATGATCTGGAAGAGCTGATAGATGTCATAAAGTTTGCAGATGACACCAAACTGGGGCAACTACTTGATACATGGATGGTCAGGGCTGCCTTCTGGGGCACCTAGACAAGCTGGAGGAATGGGCTGACAGGAACCTTGGGAAGTCCAACCAAGACAAATGCAGAGTTATGCACCTGCGATAGCCTACTCCCCCTGCAATGATACGTGCTTGGGACTGTCTGGCCGGGGAACAGGTAAACAAAAAAGGTCCTGGGGGACTGAAGGAATGTTAGGCAAAACTTGAGCCAGCAGTGAGGAAGGCGAGAATCTTTCTGGGCTGTATGAACAGAAGCATAGCCAGTAGATAAAGGGAAGTGATTATGCTTCTCTGCTCAGCACTCATTAGACCACATTCAGATACTGCATCTGGTTTTGTGCCTTCAGTGAAAGAAAGACATCAAAAAAACAGAGTGAGTTCAGCAGAAGGCCATCAAGACAGCAAGGAGCTGAAGCACCTGCCCTCTGAGAAGAGGTTAGGGAGCTGGGCCTGGCTAGGCTCAGCCTGGAGAAGGGAAGGCCTCAGGGGCACGTCATAGAATTCCTCCATTACAAGCTTACCATGAATAAAGAGCCAGGCTCCTCACAGTGACACATGGCAGAAGAATGAGAGACAATGGACATAAGCTCAACCAAGAACTGAACAAAGCTTTGGAACAAGGGCCAAGAGAGGATGTGCTATCTCTTTGCTGGTTTTCCAGATCCAACTGGACAAAGGTCTGAGAAACTTGGTGTGGATTCAGTGTTGACTTGGCTTTGAGCAGAAGGCTGGACTAAAGCCCTCCCAAGGTCCCTTCTGACCTGAAGGACTCTGCGATTCTCTGATCTCTGGTGGTAGCTATTGCAGTTCTTAGACTCATGAATTTCTCCTCTACATTTGGGGGAAGAGGTTTAATTCCAAATGACTTTTTTCTTCTGAATGGGCCCATCAGATTAAGAAGACTTCCTCACAGCCCTCAACACCATGCCAAATGAGTGTGATGAGAAAGTCATGGCATGAGCGTAATTGAGTTATGATGCCTTCTGGAGCATTGGTGGAGGACTGAGTTGGATAAAAAGACCAAGCAAAATCCCATCTGGCCAGCTGCTTGGTCTTTGCACTCACCTAGCACTAAATCATCTCTGGAGAGAGAAGTAGTGAAGTGACAAAATCATTCCCAGCACAGTCTAGAACCCTTGCAGTGTGGATGGTCAGGAAAACTGGACTCCAGAGCAAAACAGGGAATGATCCATAGTGACAAATTAAACATATCCGTACATTCTAGTATGCCTAAGATCCTTTGCAGATCCAATAAAATCCAGAAGTATTTAAAGACCATTAAGGGTTAAGTAGGTTAATTACATCACTATACATGATTTTTTTTCCTTACTGAAATCAATAAAAGAAAGATGAATGGAGATTTACAGGAAGAAGTACTTCTCTTTGGCGCCTGAAAAATGCTGTGTGCCTAGAGGTACTTACATTTTCTGCTGAATGTAGTGCTGAGTCTGGTGTTAGGTGTGTTAAAGCGTTCTTCAGCAAGGACAAATGCAAAGTCCTGACCTTGGGAAGGAAGAATCCCTCCTACAATACAGGCATGAGACTGCCTGTCTGGGGAGCTGCTCTGCAGAAAAGGGACGGGGGGATCCTGCCTGAGTGTGAGCTGAACATGAGCCTGCAGCGTACTCTGGCAGCAAAGAAGGCCAACAGCATGCAGGGCTGTATTAACAGAAGCACAGCCAGGAGACCAAGGGAAGTGATTATCCACCTCTATTCAGTACTTGCTAGTCTGTATCTAGATACTGCATCCAGTTTTGCTCACACACACACACACACACACACACACCCCTCCATACAGGGGGAGCTGTGGAGAAACTTGGACGAGTTCAGTGGAGGGCTACCCAGATGGTCTAGGGCTGAACCACTTATCCTATGAGGAGAGGCTGAGGAGGCTGGGATTGTTCAGCCTGGAGAAGGGAAGGCTTCAGGGGGACCTGACAGCAGCCTTTGAATGCTTACCAAGAGGTCACCATGAAGACAGAGCCACACTCTTTGTTATGGTTCATGGTGGAGGATGAGATACAATGGGTAGAAGCCACTGTTGAGCTCCTTGCTGGTGGGAGGGGCCGCTGTTCTTCAGCTCTCCAGACCCCTTGGACGTAGCTGTCCGTCCATAGGCCAGAGGGTGATCAACTGCTGTGTTCCAACCAGCACTCCCAGGCACCTCCAGCACATGTGGCCGGCTCATGAGAAAAGGGTAGGGCAGCTCCCAAGGGCAGGTAGGAGCAGCTCCTAAACTGGTTATTTAGAAAAACTTTTTTCTTTCCCGTTTGGTGCAGGAGTCTCCCAGTAGCTCTCTGGCAGCTCCACAAGTCTCTGCCAGGTATCAGGAACCATGGAGATCCTGAGCCAGTGGCAGGTTCCAGCAGCTGTTGCCCACTTGCAAGAGGGTTAAGCTGGACACCGCAGCATGGGAAGGCCCAATGCCAATTCTGGTTTGTGCCATTTGAATGCAGATGGTTGGTGGTGCCCTGTGCACCTCCACCAGCTACCAAAGGCTTCAGGGAGTTTGACTGGTTCCCTGTCACAGGGAATGTGGCAGTGCTGGTGCTGAGGCCAGAGACGTAACCTCTCCTGCATGCCGATCCATACCCACACACACAGTCTGCTGAGGCGCTCCGGGAGCCCTCTGGTGGGTCAGTGCTTCTCTGCTCCCCATCGTGGGAGTGTAGGGGTGCCAATGTTCATGCCGTAGTGGACACTCTCTTGGAGATGCTGATCCACACCCATATGCAGTGCCTGCTGCTGGTCCCTCCTCAGTAGCTATGCTGGCCACCTGAGCTGGCTCATGACTTGAATGTTTGTTTTCCCCAATCAATGAGGCCACTTGGGTTGTGTCAGAGAGGGCTGCCAGCAGGTCAGCTCTTCTTTGCTCACTGTCATAGAGGGCTTGGGGCTGTAGAGTGTTCAGGTAGGGTGGTGTCCTCTCCAGTTGGATTCCTGTCATGTTCGAGGTGCTACCCACTGGAGCAAGGGTGGGCAGGCATGTGCCCTCCCTCTTTCCTCAGGCTTTGTCACTGAATCAAGCTTTCTGATTCTGGAGGGAGATCCACTGAACCTGCACCAGGCAGTAGCCAGGTTTCTAAGCAGGGCTTTCCACTTCCCCCTCAGCAGATGGCCACGTCCCTCTATTCAACATATATAAAGCTGAAAATCCCAGGCTAGGAAGCACATTTGAGTGATGTGAAGACCTCCCTTAGGCACCTCTGCACTCTCTGAATCCAAATGTTTCTGTAAGGCTTGGGTGGAGTTCATCTGGGGCCCACATTTGTATTATAGACAGTTGGCTAATGCCATCATCAAGCAGGAAGTGAGAGATTTGGTTCCAGGAAATGTTCTGCTGGAGGGAGTTGCAGCTCACAGATGCAGTGTCTCAAAAGAGTGACACATGGAGGGGGTGTTTGATAAATAGCCACATAAATAGAAATCATTAAATTTGGTTGACCTAATCCCACTCTTAAAATTAGGCAGGATGAATTCCAACCACAAAAAAGATCTAAAATAAGCCAATGGGAATCCACTCTGAGCTACCTCACCTTCTCTTGGCACAGTTATCCTCAGAAAGTCTCAGCCCTCAGAGCCCTGCCTGTAGAAGCATTGTAGGAATATGCCTGTGACTTGTGCCTCTGTGTGTTGGTGGGGGTAAGGCACTTGGAGTGCCATAGTGTTATGCCAGTGTACATCAAACAAAGATTTGGGGGGGGGGGGAGGGGAAGTGCTGTTCTGAAACCTTATGTAAGAAAGAGGTTAAATATTGAGAAGTTGTAGCTAATTTGTGAAATAAGAGACTGTCAGGAATAAAATTAAAGAATTTTAGTTTATCATCATCGTCAAGAAGAAGAAGAAGAAGAAGAAGAAAAAGAAGAATTCTATTAGAGCGTTGTGCTGTTCATGTAGTGGTAGTAGCACTAATTCCAAGACTTCCTTGAGAGCTTCTGAATTTTCCTTTGACTCCAAACTACACCCTGCTTGGATCCTGAAGGGACTACCTCAAACCTCTACAACCTCCTCTCCGCCCAGCTCTTTTTTCTCCAGGACACTTCCTCATCACTTTATCACACTGTCTACCCTTTATTTTTAAGTTGACTAAAGTTACAGTAATCCCTCACAAAGCCTTTCCTGCAGAAGTCTTCTCTACATGCTGATCTGATTTGTATCACCTCATATTATGTACAGCTCCATCCTCCTTCCATGGGGCTCCATTGGATGTTTCTTTCATGCCCATTTGCCTTCACAACCTTTTTGCACTGCAAGCATATTGAATGCCTTCTGAAGGAAACCATGTACCCCACTCCTTTCCAAGTGCAGGGTGTGATTCTTCCATTCTTGGTCAAGAAAATGTGTAAAGCTTCCCAGAATCACAGAATGGTTGAGGTTGGAAGGGACCTCTGGAGATCATCTAGTCCACCCCTCCTGCTCAAGCAGGGTCACCTGGAGCATGTTGCCCAGGATTGTGTCCAGATGCTTTTTGAATACCTCCAGGGATGGAGACTTAACAGCCTCTCTGGGCAACCTGTTCCAGTGCTCTGTCACCCTCACAGTAAAAGACTGTCACCCAGTCTGGCCCCATCCTCTTGACACCCTCCCTTCAGATACTAACACACACTGATAAGATTCCCTGCTCAGTCTTCTCTTCTCCAGGCAAAACAGGCCCAGCTCTCTCAGCTTTTCCTCATATGAGAAATGCTCCAGTCTCCTAATCATCTTAGTAGCCCTTTGCTGGACTTGTTCCAGTTGCTCTATATCTCTCTTGTATGGGGGAGCCCAGAACAGGACACAGTACTGCAGCTGTGGCCTCAGCAGGGCTGAGTAGAGGGGGAGGATCACCTCCCTCCACCTGCTGGCAATGCTACCTGCTCCTATGATGCTCAGGATACCATTGGCTGCCTTTGCCACCAGGCACATTGCTGGCTCACGGTCCACCAGCACTCCCAGGTCCTTCTCTGCAGAGCTGCTTTCCAGAAGGTCCAGCCCCAACCTGTCCTGGTGCATGGGGTTATTCCTCCCTAGGGGCAGGACCCTGCACTTGCCATTGTTGAACTTCAGGAGGTTCCTCTCCACCGTCGAGGTCCCTCTGAACAGTAGTGAGGCACCTTGAGTAGGCAATGCCAATGTTCTCAGCATGACCAATACGAGGCGTGGTTCCCCATCCTGAAGTACATATCTAAAATGGGTCAGAAGAAGGGTGATCTCAGGACTCAAAACTCACCCCTTGAGTCCTCAGATGGCATGGACACTGCTGATTTCCCTCTCTAGAGAGTGTCAGAGGCTGGATCCACTTCTGTGGAGAGAAGTCTTGTCCTGAAGCCTCAGGCCTGTAGATATCTCAGATGGTTCTTCTTGGCAGCCAACTCAGTGCCTGTTTTAGTATATTTCACGCTTTTCCGTGACTACTGTTCCCCCTCCCACCACCACCCCCCTCCCCACACGCACACACGCATGCGCAGAAATCATAAAAATGCAAACATTTCATAAAAGATGTCATAAAGACCCTTAGTAGAACCAAAAGCAAACTGTCCCCTCCTAAGATCTCTGGAGGAAGCCAGAAAAGTTGTAATAAGCACCAGAAAATGCCAGGAAGCCCAAGGCTTCTTCTGAAGGGCCAATGGGTCACAGCTGAGAGGCAGTGTTTGCCACTGTGTAGGGCTGGGATAGTGGGTCAAGGAGAAGGTGGGGAGAAAGGCAATGGTGGATGAGGGCTTCAGTACATCCTCACACACACGTCTGAGCCAAGACAGTTAAAGAAGGTTATGTGTGTGGGTAGAGGGGGAGAAGCTGAGTGCTGGGAGCATGGCAGGGCTGAAGGCTCTCACCATATCAGGGATGACAGAGACATTTCCATCTTGTGTGCATGCCTTAGCCTGGGAGATGGGGAATGCATGCTGCTGGGGTGCAGGTGGGCAGAGCTCAATCATGCCCAAAGAGCTGACCTTTCTCTTTTTCTCTCCTTCATGCCTCACACTTGTTTGGACCTCAGGAAACACCCATGAGCCTGGAGGATCTGTGAACCTCCTGGAGTGAGGTCCCACTACAGCAGGAAAAGCAGCAACATTACCAGGGCTCGTAGGAGTGCAGGAAAAGAGCTGTGTGCATGTAGGAATGTGGCTGATACAGGCAGGATGGAGAACACAGAGCATGCGGTTGTCATGTTTAAGAAGAAGGATGTGCAGTTCACTGCTGGGATACAGTATGAATTTGAGGACACAAGCAAGTTTGGGACTGGAACATCTTAGGTGACTGAGGAGCATTAGCAGGGCTTTGAAAGAAGCCAAATGGCTTGTTGGGGACCTCAGACACCAGCAAATTGCAGAAGCCCATAGCTTTGTTTTTCAGGCAACACCCAATGGGCATGGAGGCAGTGCTGTAAAGTGAGGGAGACCTGGAGTGAAAAAAGTCAAAGTAAGGTGAGCAACTGGGACAATCACCTTGGTCATCCATACTGCCTCACCAATCTCATTCTTGTCCCTCCCGTGTTTAGGAATGACTTCCATGAACATTTGCTCCAAAACCTTCCCAGGAACTGAGGTAAGGCTGGCAGGCCTATAGTTCCCTGGATCTCCCTTGATGCCCTTCTTTCAAATGGGGATGACATGGGCCTTTTAGCAAGCATCAGGAACCTTCCTGATCGCTCTTGTCTTTCCAAGATGATTGAGGGTGGGCTTGCAATGACATCAGCCAGCTGTCCAGCACACACAGAGCCGTCACGTCTGGTCCCATGGGACTGGCACATATGCCTCCTTTCACAATCCCCTTGGCTCTTTCATTGTCCCAGGATGCTACATCAAGGGAAAAGAAGATAGACAAGCAGAGAGTTATGCAACAGATTCCCAGATCAAGTCACTAACAAGCAGCTAACTTCATCCATCTGCACAGCCCTCCCTTTCATGCTCTCTCAGCTGCCTCCCCTGCCTCCTTCCCCATACCATAAGGAGTCTGCAGCTCCCCAGTGCCCATATCCACCCACACACAACCAGCTGTTCCCCAAAGCCTTCCCCTGCAGTGGTCAGTAGAGAAGAAACACCAAGCCAGAAAGGGAAAGGCTTGGGGACTTTTCTCCTTCTGTGGCCTTCCAGACATTGGCATAAAGTCTTCATTCAGCATCCTACTCTCACTGGCTTTCACGGGGAAAAACAACAACAACAACAACAACAACAACAACAACAACAACAACAACAACAAAGAGGCAATGGTGAAGTTACCATTCTGTGATTGAACATGAGGCTTCATTTGGAAGGCTTTCTTCCCTTCTTGTCATACTCAGTTTCCATACTCATACTGTCTGGTCTGTGGTCTCAACCGTGAGGACTCCTGACGGAGTCCTGGAGGGATTTTCTTGTGGGAATTCCTTTTCTACCTGAAAGAAAATAAAGGCGTGTGTGTGTGGCAGGACTGCAAAGCAAACTTCTCCCAGGCCACTTGCAGCATCATTACATTCTCTCCCCAAGACCCACTGCTCCCTCCTCCACCTACCAGCACCCCACTCCAGCTCCTTCAGCAGCCTTTCAGCAGCCTTTCAGCAGTAAACTGATGTGTCCCTGCTGAATATGACAACAATCACAGCTGTGACATCCCAGCACACCTGCTGCAGGGCTGCAGCTGGACACAGCCAACCCTGACAGCACTAGCTCAGAGCCACCCCAAAGGCCATCAGTGCCAAAGGAAGCAAGGACCAGAAGATGTTTTGGAGCTATGCCCATAAGGGATCACTGATATCTCTCATCAGAGCTCATGGGATTGTGGGTGTTGAACATCTGGCCCAATGAACTATTGGAAGCCAACACCGCTTCATTGAGTTTGTTTCCAGAAAATGAATTGTCCCAAGCTTGAAAACAGGTATCCAGGCTGCCTGACAAGCTCAGAGGACTTTTCATCTTGTTGAGGTTTGGCCCCCTTCTCCATCTGAAGCAAGGCAGGGGCATTTGGCTTTTTGAAGCACAGTTTCCCAAGACCGCTCTTTCTGGTATTTCAGTGGATGTTCTGGATGGCCTGGGAATCTCACATGGACAAAGGAACGAAATATATGGGAAGGACAGAAAGAGGAAGGAAAGTGTGTTCCCAGAAAGCAGGACTTTGTCATAAATATGCACTCCAGATTAGAACACCTCTTTCTTGCAGAGCTCAAGCTTAATGCCACCTTCTTAGTACATGGGAAATCTAATGTTTCCTGTTCCTATCAAGAGGCTCTAAATGCAGCCGCATTTCACAGCTAGAAGGAGCCACTGGAGGTTTCTGCCACAGCTGTCCTTGGAGCAGAAGGAAAGAATCACTGGGGACATGTAGACCTGGCATCTTAGCCACTAAGCTGACACACAGAACCTGTACATAAACAATTGGAAATCAGTGCTGGATCAAATTAACAATGATAATTAGGTGAACCTGGTCCTCTTCTCTGGTTCACAAACCTGAAACCTCTGAATTGCAGAAATGAGAAGGAATTAACCTTAAATGTGGAAATGTACCTTAACTGCAAGGGCCCTCATCTGCTGTAGTGCTTTGTTTGCCACCACTCAGATGAGCACTTAACACTTTCAGTGTGGTGATCCTGGAGAAAATCAAAACCTGTGCACTGGCGACCAAAGACCATGCTTTGAAAAAGGCAAAGGACCACCGTAGGAACATTCATCCCCATCAGCTGCTCTATGCCATCCTACAGTAGGATTTTGTTTGTCAAATGTGGACCACTCCAAGCAACCCAAATTGTTTCAAAGGGAGAAATTAACACCCTTCCTAGAGCCCTACCTACAAAGAACTCCAGGAGAGGGCTGGAGGCTGTGATCAGCTTCCCAGACTATGGCATTCCCAGCTTGGCATCTCCGTCAAACCTCACACACATCAGTGCCCTTGTGGCTGCCTCTGCACCCCTGAAGTGCTGCAGCACTGGGAATCAGAACGGAGAGCTGAGCCAACACTGAAGAGCCCTGCCAGGACTGAATCAGAGATGCCAGAGCAGGGCCCCTGCCTGGCGCACAGCATCCCCCCCTCTGCCATGGAATGCCCTCTGGGCTGGCTGGATGTGAGGGCATAAGTACAAGTAGACTGTGAACGTATAAGTAGACTGTGAGCTCTTTGAAAGTATGGGGTCAGCACAGCTGGCTCATGAATTCCTCCAGCTCTCGGGTGAGGTGGTGTAGACTTACAGCAGTACCAGAGCAAGGGAAATCTCTCACTCACATGCAAAGTGCTTTAATGTGCTACAAGAAATACAGCTGAGAAGGGCTGGGAGCAGGCAGAAGCTAGTCTGGCCTCCAAAGTACCTTTGCACACTGTAAAAAGCATCTGTGCTGGAGCTTTGTTCTTGATCAAGAGACAAAAAAGCCCCTTACCTCCTTCAGCATAACCCAAGAGGTTCTCAGGAGCCCTCTAAATGTGCAGCACTGCATAAAGATCTGGCTGTGGGAGGATATAATGCCCCATTCTCTCTCGGTATTTTCTTTAGCCTACCACAAATTAGGAGCGGTGGGAGGCTGCTGAACTTTAATCATTTGCCCATCAGACAGGTTCTCCTCCCGCTGATTTCCTTTGGATAGCAAAAGAAGGCCGCTGGTTGTGAGGGCAGTATTCTTTGTTTTCTTATGTCTCTTGATGAAGGAGGCTCTTTTGCAAGAGCTAAGCATTATCATTGGTCAGCTACCTCAGTCTAAAAGCATGCAAGCAAAACCCCACTATGGTCCTTGGCAATTTGTCACAGGAGGAATCTGTGTCATGCTTTTGCCCCAGAGAGGAGTTTGCCTGTGGCCCAGAGGACAAGGACTGTGAGCTTCCCCAGCTGATGCTACTGTACCATCATCTATCTACATAGCATGTGTCTATCTGCTCTTTTTCCTGATGGCAGTGGAGACTTGGGAGTGTCTATCTCTCCTCACTCCTTGTTTCAAATCATAAGCTGCACCCAAAGTCGTACTAACACATTTGTGCAGCCATATGGAAAATAGATAAGTAGATGTATCTAAGCTAAAAGTATCATTTGATTCAGACACCCTGCTGAAAATGGGCAAAGAGCTCAGATCTGCCTTCACCTCCTTATTTAGCAACATTCTGAGGAAAGAAAAGATCTGTCCTGCTGCATGCAGGGAAAGAGAGGCAGTAGGGTTTGGGCTAAAAATATCTGTCTGCACAAAACCTGTACATCCATGAAATCCTTATCTGAATGAGGACAAGTTTGAAACTCTCAAATCCAGGCTAACCACACAGGCCAGAAGAGGAAGCTGAATAAGTAGTCTTGTGTTTGCTAAAGCATTAACTTCCTCTAGTAGTACGTAGGGTGAAGGGATAATTTTCCTTTGAATGGAAGAAGTGTTCCTGCAAAATACACTTAGGCTGCTTAGATGAAGAGCCCAAAGGAGCTGGGTCCTTAGAGCATAGCAATCCAGAATATCCTTGGCATTTCTATTTCAAAACTTGTCCTCTGATAAATGAGCTTAAAGCATCCCTCAAAGAACTTGTTGTGGATGAGAGCCAGTGCCATTGTTTGATTTCACCTCAGTGCTAAGGGCACAGAGAAGTCAAAAGCTGAAGATACATGCCAGAGAATACCCTGGAGGGTTGACAGCATAAGCTTTGGAAGAGACTTAATAAGTCCCTTGGGAGTAGAGCTGTGGGTCCAGTTAGTCACCCAGAAAACCTGTGTGGCTATAGTAGCTCACACAGTTGTTCAAGGTCCATTTCAATGGCCTCTGGAGACAAAGAACAAATGTTCACCCATGCCACATAACTCGCTTTGCCTTCTTAAAGGTGTTCTTGGTGAACTAACACCAAGTTTACGCACTGGGAGAGCAGAATACAACCCATGAGCTCTGCCAGAATGACTTGAACTTAGGAAAGGGATCACAAACTCAGTGTGGAAGAAGGCCTCTGAATAAGAGCTGCCATGCTGAAAATCTGCACACTGCAACTGGTGCAAACTGAGTGACCAAAAGCGCCGATGGAGAACTGACAAAGGATTGCAGCTTCAGGCATTCATCTTAAGGGATTTTCCTTAAAAAGAGAGAAATATTAATAAATGATATGCCTAAGGAATGGCATTCAAGCATTATGTTTCTTATCTCCTTGCAATAGTGACAAAAAGTCAAGTATGGGCAGGATTATTTTCTCCAGATCTTCATTTGCATCCTTAGCTGCTCTGTCAGTAAGAACTATGGATGTTTAGAACAGCTTGAGAACAGTGTGAGGGAAAATCAAGCAAAGGAATTAACCAAGCCTCAGCTTCCTAAAATCTTATCTCAAAATGAGAACTTGCACATTGCTTTGAATACACTTCCAAAAAAAAAAAAAAGAAGGATAGAAAGTGATGTCTTTTGTATGGTAACTTAAACCCCTTTTTTTATGTTTCTTGGTGAGGCAAGAGTTCAAACACAGGCTGATAAGCATGGCCTAAAAGTTACAAAGTGAAGTACCAGGATTATCTGCACAGAAAGAGGTTAGAAGCTGATTTGTCACAATGAAATTCAACTATTGCTGATAAAGCTGAAAAAAACCAGCAGCTGACCCTGGAAAGTGCAGCTGCTTTTGCTCTAGCTTTTATTTCTCCTCTGTGGCTACTTTTCTCCCTATTAGCTTGGGGAGTGCCCACCTCATGTACTCATTTCCCAGAATGCAGATTATGGGATTTAGCAGGAGGTGAAGGCTGTGTTAAGAAGACTGATATCACAGTGTCCTCCGTGAAGCTGGTGCAAGGGCAGGAGTAAATGAAGATGCAGTATCCCAGGAAGAGCATTACAACCATGAGCCTGATGGCAGAAGCACTGAGGGCCTTGTGCACACCTTTGGACAGATGTTTCTTTAGCAAGACTAGGAGGATGCCATAAGAGGCCAGTGGGACCATGAAGCAAGCCGAGATGAGCCCAGAGCTGGAGATTTTCAGCATCTCAATAATGTAGGCATTAGTGCAAGCTGCCTTGATCACTGGCTGCACATCACAGACCAAGCTGTCAAATTCTGTGAAGTAGGGCAGCTTGATCATAATTCCAGTCAGGCCACAGGGGATCCCTGTCCCCACGCACACAGCCCCAGCCAGCTGTAGGCGTACTCTCGCATGAGTGTGAGATGCTAGTGCATGGGGTTGCAGATGGCCCTGCAGCAGTCATAGGCCATTACAACAAGGAGGCAGGTCTCTGTACAGACAGAGATGAAGGAAGAACATCTGGGCCACACATCCTTCCAAAGAGATGATCTTCTCTGCACAGAAGAGGTCACCCAACATTTCAGGCTCTGTAACAGACGAATGGTGGATCTGGGGGGAAAAAGGATTGCTGAGGAAGAGGCATGTGGCTATGAGAAAGTATCAGTCATGGTCAACGGACAGCATTACAAGGAGGTTGGCAGGCAGAGTCATGAGGTGGAGGGACAGAAACACCACAGAGAGGATCATTTGTGCCTCTAAGCTGGAGGGCAGTCCCCGAAGGATGAACTCTCTCACTGTGGTCTGCTTCAGTGTCACTTCTGTCATGCTTTTGGTCATGACAGAGGGAAGGAAATTTTTCACAGAAACATCCTTTTTCTTTCTTCTTTTTTTCTTTTTCCAGGGGGTTGGGGTGAGGGTGTTAGTACTTGAGATCTATTTTGATCCTCTCATATTGCTACCAGAACTTAGAAAATAAAGGGATGGAGAGACCTGCTGAGTGGGATTTATGCCTCCCAATTTATACCTCTCTGTAGACTCACTAACTGTGAAAAGACACTGAGATCATCAGCTGAAGTAACCAGCACATTTATATTGGCTCTTAAAGCCCAGCCTTTTTACTTTTCTTTACCCTGGACATGCTGAGTCCTTCTTGGAACCCTGCTACATTTTTGGTCATAGAGCTGTCTTGTGTTAGTGAACTCCATAACTCTATAGCAAAGGCTATTAATTCAGGAGCAAGGTTTAGTTGTCAGTGTTGTTTTGTAGCATACTACATAAGAAACCCTTACTCTTTTCCACATAAAAGCCCGAAGTTATAAAATAAAGAGTTACATTTCTTATAGTAAGCTTTCCTTTTTGAAAGGACATACCTGCTAGTAAGAGTTAAGGAAATCAATCTAGTTATTTTCATTTATTTATTCATTCATTCATTTATTTATTTATTTACCAAGAAAAAAGTATAGGAATAGGTTGATCAAAGCCTCTAATTGCCTTCAGGGAGACCAGGAGCCTTTTTGATGTAGCAAAGGTATTCACCTGGTCAGTGAGGCAGCAGTGGTCACAGAGTATTTTCAATAGAGTAATTGTCAGCTGCAGTAGTTTACAAAAGGCAGCGATAGATAATCCATCACTGAGAAATGGCACAAGAAAATTATTATTATTATTATTATTATTAATAATAATAAAGAAACCCAAATGACAGGACTGAATATTCTTCTTGAAAAACCTGCTTGATTTGCAATACAAGTTGAATTCAGCCCTGTCTTCACTAGAAGACCAAAGTAGGTGATACATGTATAGTGAAGCCAGCTAAGAGTCAGTATTCTGTTAAGAAAGTGGGATATTTGCAATCTTGTTGGTGGTGTTAGGCTGAATTACTTTGGGCTGACAGGCAGAATAGTAAAATTGAAAAAATACACTGCATCAGTTTTCCTTTATAAAAATTCCTGTGAAAACAGCACCCAAAGAATATTTGAAATTCTCTCTACAAATGCATCTAGCTACATATGAGACTTCTCTGGGAAAAGCATGAAAAATAATTCAGTACTCCTACTAATTCTGTCCTGCTTTGGAGTTCTGGAATCTCTTCTCTTTGTTACTTCTTATGCAGTGAGCAATTGTTGACCTGGATTAAGAGACTGTCAACACAGAGCCTTCAGGCCAGACTGTAGCAAATGCAAACTCCAGATGTTGTGTAAATGGTGTTAGGAGTAGTGAATTCAGCCAGATATTCTTCTCGCAAGTAATTAAGCCAGACTTCCCCCCATAGAGAAGCATAAGAAAAATCTTGGCTCTTTCTTTCTTTTAGAGTTGCAGTCCTGTGTTCCTCTCCAAATGCATAAGTTCTTGTTTCAGCCTAAGTGCCATCACTCAGAACAGTTCCTCTCAACTCTTGGGAACTGGGGCTTTTAAACTGAAGCACAGAGACCATTACTGAGATATTCAAGTTCTTACAGACACAGGCACACATCCTGTGACAGTCCCTCTAACACCTGAGTGACTGCTTGGGAGAGTTACTAAAGTCACGGGTTCTTTTCTAAGAAGATGTCAGAAAGCAGCAAGCAGGGCTGCTCCACAAGCAAAGGTGAGCTGGGAGCCCAGGGTGGCCATAGCATGGGCAGCACCTGCACCAATAGGGCACAGACCCACAGCACCCAAGCAGGTCTCGGTTGGGGATAGCAGTGGGTTCTGTCAGCAGTCCGATAATCATCAGACCAGGCAAGGTGATGAGTCAGGTCCAAGCTCAGCACAGGAAGCTGTGGGAGATGACCTTGAATTTCAGTACATGCAAGATCATATTGCCTGTGGTTGGTGATTTGCGCACAAGTGGAAACATTATCACTCAGCAATGGCCAAAAGAGCCACAGTGAGAATGACAGCCAGCCAGAAACAGAGTAGCTGCAGCTGGAGGCGTCCCACCTGTGACAAAGGAACAAATGCTCCAGAATGAATCACTGATAATAAAGCCTCCAACTGCAAAATCTATGTGGGAGAGGATTGGAAGGTAGTTGACTGTTGCTCAGCCCTCCTGGTTGACTTCCAGACTGCTGCAAGACATTGTGGTGGAGCTTCCACACTCATGCCAGAAAGCTGCAATGTGTAAATGCTCTCAGGTCACATGTTTTTAGTACATAGACAGTAGGAACAGGCTGATCAGTACTGTCAAACTACTGTTGCGTGTTGAATGTATAAATGTTTGTAGCTTCGCAGTTACTGCCATATATTGAGGGTATCTTATAAAGAGCTTATGTTGTGGTAGTCATTTAAGTTACATAGTAGCATTTTTATATATATATATATAATTAAACTGTAGATGTGTAATTTACAAGTTTAGGAGTGTGTGTATTGCTTCCCATATCCTGAGACTGAACCATAGCTCAGCTGGTCTGGGCCATTTGCTCAAGCTGCATTATCACATTAATTGCCGTAGTCAGAACGATGAAGACTTAGCAATGGATACACTGATGGAATAGGCTTTACCTATGGAATGATTAGAAAAGGCCACTCACTTTTCCTGACCCTAGATGGGACGAGACCTGAGCAGCTGCTAACTGGCAGAAACTGAACGAAATTCAAAAGCAAGCAGAGACCTCTGAGGATTGTTAATAGGTCTGGGGTGAGGAGCAGGGGGTGCCAGTTCTTCCCCATGATATTGTTAAGCCTCTTGTAATCTATATAGGGCCGTAGTCTTCCTCCCCTCCTCTGGCATGAGGAGCCACTAGGAGAGGTAGATAAATCACTGTGCCAGATTGTCCTCAAGGTATCCTTTGATGGGCTGCTAATTCAGGGTGGCAAGGCATCTCCTTTCTTGGGATCAGGTCAATGTGCAGTCTTATGTGTCATAGAGTGGTAGCATTTCTTCCGCCTTCTTCTCAAAGACATCTGTAAAGTCAGTCATAGTGTTTTGGAGGGAGTAGGGCAGTGACTGAGGCAGAGGCAGAGTTACAGTCCTGGGGCCTGGGTGATTCAGGGTGGCAGGCTGTGGGGCTTGGCAGAGCTCTGGTGGTGCAGGGATCTTGGTTCTGAGGCTGTGTGTGGTGAGAACAGAGCCATGGTCTGTAGGTGTCGTACTTGGCCCAGTTAGCGTGCAATTATGTTCCTTGTTTTTTGTCTTCCAGGGGAGTGTTGTAGGGCTCTTGGCATCAATCAAGTCCGTGACAGCCATGCAGCCAGGAAACTGCTCACAGAGTGCAGAGCCAGGGACGTGGGAATCTCTGGACCAACTCACAAAGGTGCTGTGGTGGGGACACAGACATAAGATGATCCTGTAGCAGGAGAAAGCCTCACAGTCACAGCCCCTGGTATACTCATGGGTGATTCAAACCACCCCGATGTCTGCTGGAAGGGCAGCGCAGCTGGGCACAAGGAACTGAGCAGATTTCTGGAATTCACAGAAGATAATTTCTTGGTGAAGGTGATTGATGAACTGACTAGGAGAGATGCTTTGTTGGACCTGATACACTGGAGGGCATGGCAGCTATTCAGAGGGCCTTGACAGGCTGGAGAAATGGGCTAACAGGAACCTCCTGAAATGAAGGAAAAGCAAATACTATGGCTCAAAGCTGGGTGGAATAACACCATGCAACAGTGCAGGCTGTGTCCAACTATCTAGCAAGCAGGCCTGCAGAGAAAGATCTGGGGATTCTGAAAAACAAGAGCTTGAAAACGAGTCTGCAGTGTGTCACTGCAGCAAAAGAAGGCCAACCACACCTTGGGTGTATTAGTAAGAGTGCAGCCAGCAGGCCCAGAGGGAAGTGATCCTTACCCTCTCTTTAGTACTTGTGAGGATACCTCTAAGCATTGTGTCCAGTTTTGGACTCCCCAGTCCATGAAGGACATTGACATACTGGAGCAAGTCCAGTGGAGGCTCTCAAGATGCTCAGGGGACTTGAGCACATGATGTACAAGGAGATGGTGAGGAAACTGGGCTTGGTCAGCCTTAGGAGGAGAAGACTAATGCGACACCTTTTTTCCTCTCTACAACTACCTGATCAGCAGATACAGAGAAGACAAAGCCAGGCTCATCTCAGATGTGCACGGTGATAGTACAAGAGGTAAGGGACCCATGTTGGAACATGGGAAATTCTTATTAGATATAAGTTTTTATTTAATTTGTTATTATCATTATTATTATTTACAATGAGGGTGGTCAAGTACTGGAAGAAGTTCCCCAGAAAGGTCATGGAACCTCCATCCTCGGAGGTGTTCAAGACTTAACCAGACAAATCCCTAACAATTTCATCTTCTTAGACCTGCTTTGAGGAGGGGTTTAGACTAGATGACTTCTGGGGGTCTCCTCCAATTACTCTATGATTCCAAGATTGCAAATGCTTTGAATCAATAACATCCTCTTCTACTGTTTTGTGTGTAGAACACCAAAGTGTTAACATTGCTGTAATGTAAGTTACATGGTAGCTAAATGCTCAAAAAGAAGAAGGTATTTATTTTCTCCAGGCTTTGATGGGAGATTCATCCACCCAAAATCAGATTTCTAACGTATAGATATCTATACCAAAACTTGCATTGCCTTTGTGCAGGTAATGGATAGAATTGGTCATATCTCAGGTGTGATTCATCTCCTGAGGTAGCGGTGGGCTTTACAACCAGGTTCACCTATCTGCATTTATGTGTCTACAGGATATGGGTGCACACGTGAGCTATTCCTCCAAAGCTCCTGTTACAGTACATGCAGTACAATTTATTTGTCCACACATAGGAATCTTGTACCATCAGGGAGGCCCCCAGGTTTTCTGTCTGACCTCCGCTTTCTGCTCCACAAGCCAAGGGTCTGCCTTGTGTTGTACTTACCATCCCCTGGAGATACTGTATGGCATCTCAGGTGTCACAAGAAAAGTGGGTCTAGGCAGGCGGCAAGTCCTCTTTCATTCGTAAAATGAACCTGAAACAACAACACCAGCTGTGGATGTCCGTACTGGAGATGTCTGAAGGTAAGGGAGATGGATCCTTCAGGAGTCAGTCTCCTGACTCCTGCTGGAGTGAGGGTCTGCTCTTCTGAATCTAAATCATAAAAACCCTTCCTGCAGTAAGTGCAAAAGGAGAAACACCTTGAGGACAATTCACACTCTTCCGTCACCCCCATCAAATACCTCTTTTAAAATGAGTCCTCTTTAGTTTTGATCTTCACTGAATGAAACACACCACAGTGTGTTTCAAACACAGAATACATGTAGAACTGCTCCCATTAATGCTTTTTTCCTGACTTTTAATCTGTTATTCATTTTTCTAGGTGCAATTCGTGACAAAAAAATGAATGAGGACATTAAAACCAGGTCAGGAAAATCATCCTACTGGCATTTGGAAACCTTTACAAATGTCAATACCGCTCTTTCTAGTCTTCCTCATGATTTACATTGTGACCATGTCTGAGAACATCCTCATCATTGTGCTGTTTGTGGCTGATTTGCACTTTGATAACCCATGTACTTCCGCTTGGGAAATCTGCCAATGTTCCACTGTCATGCCCAAGACGCTGGCCAGTTTCCTGAGTGGAGAACAAAAAAATCAATGTTTTTGACTCAGAATTATATTGTTTAGTTTTCTAATGGGTGCAAAATCTTATTGCCTGTTGCCAAGGTCTTTGTGATTAGGATTAGCAAATAGGCAAAGGATTTTATTATGAAGCTTGCATGAGTGAACAATGCTGCTTCAACTAGTAACTGTGTCTTGGCCATGTGGTTCTTTAGATATTGACATAATGGTATCTCCAATGCAAAAGTCAACTTTCTGTGCCCCGACCCCCTTACAAAATTGTAATTTTGTTGCGGGATGTTATAAAGACGCTGCCTCCAGCGGGCTTTGGGATGCAAGAATTCCTTTCTGGGCACTGGAGCCCAGCCTGGTGCACGGAGGGGAGGCCTCTCCATCCCAAGCACAGCTGCTGCTCTCCTCTTTGCAAATTCAACCAGTAGTGAGGCTGAGTGTGTATCGCAGACACACACACACACACACACACACACACAGAGCAGATTAAGGGACAATGCAAACACTCTGTCCCCCTCCCCACGCAGCTATTGCCAAGGTAAATGGGCACTATGACCTGTGATCCCCGCTCCAGCTGCTGAGACCCTCACTCCACTCACCCTGGCCACCCTCAGTAGCTGATATTCAAGTACACTGGCCCAACAACCCATGGTCCTGCTCCGGTGACTGATGCTAGGACCCTCTCTTGCCCCAGTTACTGGCACCACAGACACAAGAGCCAGTATCACCTGAGGTCTGACTCCAGTTTCTGGGCCCAGTCCACTCACCCTTGTCTCTCCACCTAGATCCTACAGCACTCACAAATGGGATGTGAAGACTCGAGCTGCAAGAAAAAACTTGAGTCCTGGTTAAGGTGCATTGGAAAGGCATCATTAATACTACTGCAGAAGGTCAATATCTTAAAGGGTTAAACAATCACAAAGTCAATCTATCTCATGGACCATGGTGTACCTCCACAGGCTTGACCTGAGTATTCAGTCAGCAGCTAAAGGCTCGTTACATCTTCCTGCCTGTACCTTTGATTCTATGTTCTACTCAAATACTAAAGACAGTGTCTTGGGGATCACTCAACTGGCTGGTGTGATCCCAGATGTCTGTACTTGGCCAACTGAATCCCACAGAAACAACTGAATCCCTCCTTGTCTATAGGCTTTAGGATAAGATGAATCATGCCCTGACTTCTCTTGACAGCTCTGACTGGGGGTGCGATTCAGCTGCCTAAAAGAAAAAGAAAAAAAAGAAAGATCAAATGACATTTGAGGGTAAATCACTCTAATAAAGGTGTTTTTATTGAAGTATCACTCTCTGGAGCCGCTTCTCTTTTCCAGCTAGATGAATGGGAATGGCTATTTCACCAATATATGTTCATCTTTTAGTACTGCTAATGCCCAAGATAGCAGAGATGAAACCATACCCAGTACGTAGGGTGTTTCTGAAGGGACCCAGGCTGTTGGCAGTGAAAAGCAGATTTCTGCACAACACATTCTTGAGCCAAAAGCTCCTCTGATTGCATTGTCCATTGCCTACTACCCCACACAAGCTGCAAGGCAAAACATTTTCTGTGCTAGTAACTCTCTGGAGAAAAGTCTTCTCTTTAGGGCACGCTTCACCTCCACATTCCTCAGGGTGTAGATCAAAGGATTGAGGACTGGCGTGACAACATTATACATAAGCGTGGCTATCATTGTCCAGCTGGCTGAACTCCCTGAGGAAGGTGGCACATAGTTAAAAATAACAGGGACATAGAGTAAGGCCACTACTGTGAGATGGGAGATGCAAGTGGAGAAGGCTTTCCTCCTTCCCTCCTTGGACTGGACTTTCAGTTGGAGGAAGGAAAAAATGTATAGGTATGAAAAAAGTATGAAGACAAAGGGGCCTATTGCATTAGTCCCTGTGACGATGTTGAGAAAAGTCAGGTTGAGCTGGCTGCTACTGCAGGCCAATCTCACCAGGGGCTTGATGTCGCAGGAGTAGTGTTGGATGTGGTTGGGGCCACAGAAATGGAGCCGGGAGGTCATGACTGTGTGCATCAGAGCATGAAGGAAGCCAGTAGTCCAAGTGGCTACAGCCAGCAGCAGGCAGGCCCGTGGGCTCATGATCAGGGTGTAGCGCAGGGGGTTGCAGATGGCCACAAAGCGGTCATAGGCCATGACAGCCAGAAGCAAACCTTCGCTGCTTCCGATGAAGTAGAAGAAGTGGAGCTGGCTTAGGCAGCCAATGTAAGAAATGCCCTGGTGCCCCGAGAGAAACCCAGCCAGCATCTTGGGTACGGTAACTGTGGAGAAGAAAATATCCAGGCAGGAGAGGTTGAAGAGGAAAAAGTACATGGGGGTGTGTAGCCGGGGTTCACATGCCACTACAATCATGATTGCCATATTCCCCAGCAGGTAGACAGGTACAGCAGTAAGAACAGCATGAACAGGAATTTCTGTAGCCCTTGAAGGCTGGTCAGGCCAAGGAGGATGAACTTCCTCACCTCTGTCTGGTTATCCATCCCTGCAGGGAAAGAGAGAATAACTTAGCAATAACTTGCTATCTTTCTGTCCTGAGCTGCTATATCCATTTCCCAGCCCCCTCTTCCACAAGATGCATCATCAGCTGATGCTGCCTCTTAAATGGCAAAGATCAGATACTGAGTCTGGAAGGGGACACAAAAGAATTCCTTGATTTCCCACCCCAGATGTTTCAACAAATACTGGAACTGTTGTAACCTATGCGGTCAATACTGATGCTGGAACTGCCACCTGTGTACCAGCTCACTGAAAGGAATGACATGTTTGAGAATAGCAAGCAAAGAAAATTATGAGGAAGAAAGAAAGGCAGGCAGGCAGGCAGGAAGAAGGGAAGGGAAGAAGGAAGGGAGGAACAGAGGAAGGAAGGAAGGGAGGAAGGAAGGAAGGAAGGTTGGTTACCTAATGTTTACATGAAGATTACTCTGAAATCCTGCAGGTTTTCCTTTTCTATATCAAAGAAGGGTCCTGTAATATTGGTTTCTTCATTCCAATTCCTAGCTGAACAAACTGCATCTCCCCCGAAGCTGAAAGAACTATAGTAGTATAGTAGATCACATATAATACACTGCTTTCAAAGAGGATGAGTTCTGGCTGTTCAGTGGAGTCATGAAACCTTTATACAGTACTCTCTGCCACTGAAACAATATCACATTTATTTCCAGCAAAGGAAAATTTCTGTCTCTCTGATAACTCCTCTTGGGATCAAGCCTCTGAATCTTATGGGACTTCAGTTCTGAAAACATCAAGGCATAGTGTTTTAGGGACACAGAAATCTAATGATGCTGTGGGGAGTTGAACTGATCACTGATAAAATAACAGTTAGTTTCCCTCTTCTTCTAGCCACATCCTGTTAATATGGGTAATGATTATTTGTACAGCAAGCTCTCATAAGCAGGAGGAAGGTGTAGAATCAAAAAAAAAAAATTTTTTTTAAATATGTGACGTTATAACACCTAATTCTCAGAAAGACTAACAGTTTTAATGGGGAATTTTCCAACAAGTTTGTTACATCTTTTTGAAATTCCCAACTATAATAAGTTGAGTAGGTATCATGGCTTCATCGGACCTGACACAACTACACAGTTCACCTCTGTCTCTGACTTAACAACTTTTGCCCCCCTTAAAGTCCTTATTTTATGTATTTATTTATGTATTTTTAACTTCTAAAGATGGAGATAACAAACTATGATTTTTTTTTTAAGACCTCAAATACCTAAAATAGCACCCGATAATGCAATGGTAGACACACGCATTCAGGGAGCATTTTCAGAATATGTATGCTTCAGAGATGAAGCTGATATAAGATCTCGTACCCATGACTCAGTCCATTACCTGAACACTTGTACTGGAACCATTGTTCTCAGTGCTGTTCTGTGCACAGGGTTGCCAAGATGATTAAGGCTACAAAAAGGCTTTAGGATTACTCTGGTGATATCTAAGCATTTCTCTGTAGTTTCTCATTCAAAACTGCAGCATACAACCTCTGATAACATACATGAGACTATTTATGTGTGAATATTTTAGTTATAAGACAGGCACTTGTTGCTAGTCTGTGGTACGAATGGATATGACACGCGTGAAGGCAAACAGGAACTTATTAGAATCATTCAGAAACTCAAATCAGCTCTAGAAGTAGGAATGCAGTGTTGTTTCAGATGTCCTAGCACCGGAGTGTAATTCAGCTTGACAACCATCAATGCCCTGAGGATGCCAAAGGTGTTTACAGCCCCTGACTCCTACTGCACATAAGTGCCTGTAAGCAAGCATCTTCATGTGGTGAAGTTTTTCCATTCTCACAATGGCACAGTGCAACAAGACCTCAGTGCCTGGAATACCATCCTGCCAGTCACCTGTGAATGCTTCCATGGACAACAGTGCTGTTACATTGATATGGGCATCCATATCCACTGAGATTGCATTAAGGCTTCCTGGATATCACAATGTGACCGCAAGGCAGGCAAGAGAGGGTCGGATACTGGTGGAAAGAGACACTCAAGGTTCATAAGGGGTTAAACAGGATAGGTTTAATAAAGGACTTACTTACACTACAAGCTGCATGAGAAGCCCTGGGAACTGCGAGGAGGGGTCACTGACGGGAGGCTGCTGGAGGCACGGGTCAGACACATGGGTCAGACATCCAGGCAGGACTCGACTCGTTCCTAAGGGCTCCTTAAATCTGCTAGAACTATTTCCTTAGCTCAGCCATGCTAACCTTGAGTAGCTCCTGCCCAGGAAGCAGCTAGACGTTGTTGACAAAATGGAATATGAATGCCTGGCCCTGATGGGAATTTGGTCAGTGTGTAGTTCCACACGCTGGGCCTGCTACCACGCACTCTGCCAGTCACTGACTCCTCGCCAGATCTTCCGCAGGTGTTCTCACTACACACAAGAATCCTCTCCATGACTTGTATGCCCTTTCTTGTCCTTAGAGAAGAGAGAGAGAGAGAGAAGAGAAAAGAGAGAGACAGAGTGAGTGATTAAAGGAGTAGCGTCAGGCAGAAAAGTCACTAGTGGGATTTACAGATGAACTGTGTCAATGAAGAAGCAGTTGTTGTGTTGTGTAGCAAGGGGCTGGGAAGGAAGCCGAAGTAAGAGGGAGAATTATGAGAGAGACCAAACATTGGTAAGGAAAGCTGAAGCAGTCTGGTTTTTAAGAACAGACAGGGCTGGCCCAGACCTAGGAAGCAGGGAGGTGGTGTGAGAGGAATGAGGGAGGAAGGTTAGCAGAAAGGACCCACACAAAGCAGGACACATGCTGACATGTTTGCTCCAGCCCAAGAAAAAGCCCTACACCTCCTTCTCCATGCAGAGCAGTGGCTAGTCATCCTTCTAGGCTTGTGTATATAAAGACCCAGGTCCAGCTACAGGGACGTTAGTGATGACCTCTACGCCATCAGGTACTGCCTCCCTTGTAGTGCCTCTTGGGACTCTAGGGTCTTGCAGCAAAAGGATCCACTACTGCTGTCCTCAAGGTGCAAATCTGCACTGTGCTTAGCATCCCAACTATCGTCCCCTTCCAGAGCATGGCTGCATTTACCACTGGCCTCAGCCAAGCCAGCCTTTCCAGGAACTTAGAGCACTTTGCTGAAGCACTCACACGGGAAGATGAAGAACATCCGTGATGGTCTTGGAAACCTCTGAGGATGGACACTTCATAACCTCTCTGAGAAACTTGTTCCAATACCTGACTGTTCTCACACTGAAAAAGTTTCTCCTTGTATCCAGTTGGAACCCCTCTGGTTTCAACTTATGACCACTGTCTATCATCCTCCCACCATGCATCACTGTGGAAAGCTTGGCTCTGTTCTTCTCAAGACTTTCCTGAAAGCTCTGGATGACTGTTATCAGGTCCCCCCACTCAAGCTGCCTGTTCTCCGGGATGAACAAGCCTAGTTGCCTCAGCCTCTGCCCATGGGACAAGTATTGCAGCTCCCTGGCCATCTCAGTGCCTCTCTGCTGAATTTGCTCCAGCTGATCAATGCCTTCCTTGTATCAGGGGGTCAAAACTGGGCACAGTATCCTTCATGTGGTCTAACAGGTGTTGAATAAAGGGAAATAATCACTTTCCTTGATCAACTGGCTATGCCCCTCTTCACACAGCCCAGCATGCTGGTGGCCTTCTGCACTTCCTGGCACACTGCTGGCTCTTGTTAAGCTTGCTGTCCACTAGGATCTCCAGGTCCTTCCTCAAAGAGCTGCTGCTCAGTCAGTAAGTCCCCAGCCTGTGCCGTTGCAAGGGGTGCTGCCTTTCCAGGCACAGGACTCTGTGTTTGTCTTTGTTGCATTTCATAAGGTTCCTGTTGCCCATTCCTCTAGCCTCTCCTGGTCCTTCAGAATGGCAGCTCTGCCCTTAAGCATATTGACTGGCTGCCCTTGAGAAGACTGCATTCCATGACCTCCTCCAGATCACTGATAAAGATGTAAAGGAGGACACGTCCCCAGATAACCCCCTGCACTACTCCACTCATTACTGGCTTCCAAGTAGAGTACAACGCACTAACCATGACCCTCTGAGTGCCATCATCCAACCAGTTTTTTTAACCAGTTAAGTTGCCCACCTATCCAGACTGTAACGTCCTAACTTGAATACAAGAAGAGACCGTGTTGTGGGAGACAGTGTTGAAAGCCTTGCTAAAGTCAAGGTAGGTGACACCTATTGCTCTTCCTGCATCCATAAATCGAAGCATGTCATCATAGAAGGCTATCAGGTTGGTCAGGCACGATTTATGCTTGGTAAATCCATGCTGATTGTTCCAAACTAACTTGTTATTCTTAATGTGTCTAGAAATGTGTTGCAAGAGGCCTTGTTCCATGATTTTCCCAGGGACTGAAGTTTGAATATTTTTTGCCACAAACTTGTATGAGGGCAGGGCAGGGAAGGGCATCCCCATTTGTTGGAGGTGAAAAGGAGGATGAGGTATGTGGGGGTGTGAGGGAAATGGGGGGACAAATCTTGTCCTTGTGTATGAGGGGATCGGGCATGTCCAGGGGAGCATGCTTGTGTGGAGGGAAAAGGGGACCAGGCATGTCCATGGTGGTGGGGTGAATGAGGTGGGGCTTGTCTGTGTGCTAGGGGAACGGTTCATGCCTGTGTGTGAGGGGAGCTGGGACAGCACATGGGTATGTGAGGGGAATGGGGGACAGGGCATTTCTGATGGAGGGCATGGGGCATCCATGTATGAGGAAAATGGGGGACAGAGCATTTCTGAGAGGTAAGATTGAGGAGACAAGGTGTGAGTAGGGAATGGGGGGGGCGGGGTTTCCTTGTCGGAGGGATGAGGAGCATGTCAGTGTGTGAGTGGTGCATGTCCTTGTGCAAGGCGGGAGAGAGGGAACATGACTGAGGGGAACGTGGTATGCGTCTGCATGGGGGAATACAGGGACAGGTTGGGGAGAGGGGGTTATGGGTGAACTGTGGTGTATCTGGGGATTGTGGCACACCTGTAAGTGAGAGGGGCATGAGGGTTTTGGCATGTTGATGAGGGGCATGGGGAGAAGTATTTGGGGAGCATATGTACATGGAGGAGCAGTTGGGAGCCATGTCAGGACAGTAGGGGTGTGTGAGAGAGACCTGCTGTGGAGAATACAGTATGTTGTGAATGAAAGAGAAGAGGAAGCATGTAAACGGTGGTCCAAGAGAAGATGGGAGGACCTGATATGGGAGGCTGTAGGGATGGGGAGGTGAGGGAACCGTTGTGGGGCATATGGGGCTAGGGCAGAAAAAGGTGGGGAGGGGCGTGTGCACACACCGTGTGGGGATGTTTCAGAGTTGTGCCAGAGGAAAGTTTGTGCATGTGTGGGGTGGGAGTCTGCACACGGGGTACCCTGCATGGAATAGGTCTGGATTGTCACAGGGGAAGGAGGGCGTATTCACGTATGCGCATGTGTCTTCTCACTGCATGGATGTGGCGGGGTTGAAGCAGAGAAGGGAGTTGTGTGCAACACGGATGTGGGGGCCTCAGGGAGAGGGATGTGTCTTGATGGATACAGCAGGGAAGGGGTTGACCACAGCACACCTTGCCCCTGGATCGGGTTTCCCTCCTCCCTCCCAGTGTCTGACTTTCACTTTCATTTTCTATCTGAGCCTTGTCTCCCAGAAGAGGAGGAGAGAGGCTGGCCAAGGACACAACAGCATAGAAGGCAGGACAGGAGCCAGGGCAGAGCAAAGCTGCTGCAGCCCAGAGAAGGTGAAGGTGAGTCCCTTTCCCCAGTTCCTCCCCTCCATCCCCCTATGCAAGCAGTTAGGGGCACTCAAGCTGGGGAATGACTTTTTTTCATCCCAGCAAGCTGCAGGTGGGGATAGAAACAAGTCCAAAGTTGCTGCTCTGGGTTTGCCCTGAGATGGAGCAAGGGGAAGAGATGGCTGGGACCCTGGGCTCAACACCCCTAGTCTTTGCATGCAAACCCCTTCTCCTAAGTGCTCAGCCCCTGAGTTTGGACCCCCTTACCCCGTAAGCCATTTGTTTGTGGATTTCCAGCTCAGCTCTCAACTAACTAAGCTCCCCTAAGCTTCAACCATGTGTCCTAACCTATCCTTTGCTCCCTGCTGGTGTGTCTGCGCCGGGAGCCTCTCTCCCATCCATCCTCTTGTCCTAGGTCCCTGCCTGCAGCCATTGCTCTGTTCCCCACCCTTGTTGGCACCCTTCTTTAGCCACTCCGCAAACTAGCAAAGTTCAAATCTCTGTTAGTGGCATAGCGTGGAGTGCTGCCCCCATCACCTGACTGAATGTAGCAGAATTGGGCCTTTAAGCCGTGGGCTTTTAGAAGCTGAGCTGAGCATTTCTGTCATGAGACAAATGGGAAGGGGCTCTGCCCCTCTGCTCAGTGTCAGCATTGCCTCCATGGCAGCGTTTGCAGGAGGGCAAGAGGAGGAGGTGAGTTAGAACGAAGCTGGTGCAAAGAATGTTTTGCTTGGAAAAATGAGGTAGGATGAAAATGAGTGTTCCTGTTTGGACTATGGGTATCGACACCCTGTTAACCAGCCTGTCTCACTGTCCCCTCTGCTGGCTGTGTTTGTCATGAGCAAAGGCATCTGGAATCTGCATGGCGCTGCCCATTTGCCTGATTGAGACCACAGAGGCAGGGGCTGGTGGTGCAGCAGAAGACCCTGCAGGTGCTGTCAGAATTCCTGCAGCCTGTGGTGGTAGTGGCCATCACAGGGCTGTACTGCACTGGAAAGTCCCACCTCATGAACAGGGTGGCTCGTGAGAGCATGGGTGAGAGAGGTGGTGAACCAGGCAGGTCCCAGCTCTGGATAGCCAGGGTGCCTGTGTTTTCTTGCTCTCTATCTAACACTGTTGAGCCCCTCACGTCCTCTCCACAGGTTTCTCCCTGGGCTTCACCATGCAGGCCCATACCAAAGGTATCTGGATGTGGTGCGTGCCTCAGACCTGCTGGCCTGGACACACTCCGGTGCTACTGGACACTGAAGGGCGGGGTGATGTGGAGAAGGTGTGGGAGAAGCAGAGACTGCCTTTTGTGGCGACAGTGCACTTTGTGGAAGCTCTCAAGGGCCCAGCCATGTGGCAGGACTAAAGGTGTTCTCATTGCCTGCACTGGTGTGCCAGGAAGAGACAGAGGCTGTGGGGAAGGAGGCTAGTGCAGAGCTAACTGGGTAAAGTCTTCTGGCTGATGAAGTCCTGCCTGGCATCCTTCACCTCTGCCTTTGGCTGTCAGAGACCTCGTTCTGCCTGGCATCCTGGCTGTCTGCAGGGTGGTGGAACCAGTCTGTGTCTGGGCCCATGCTGGTTGGTGGGACACCTCTTCTTCCCAGGCACTCTCCCTCTCATTCTGGTTCTTTGATTACTGAGCAGCCGTTAGGCTGGTGGACCTTCTGATTTTCTTGTACTGGTGAGCTGAGAACTGGACACAGCATTGCAGAGGTGGTCTCACCAGTGCTGAGTAGAGGGGAAGGATCACTTCACTTGACCTGCTGGCGACACTCTTCCTAGTGCAACCCAGGATGGTGTTGGCCTTCTTTGCCACAAGGGTGCAATGCTGGTGTTATAGGTAAATGTGACAAATCGTAATGACCACTCTAACTGGGTTGCATTAATTCCAATTTAATAAAATAATTGAGCAAGTCACAAGTAAGCAAAACAGCGCTGGGCGGCCGGGGAGTCTCTGCTCCACCAACGGCGCGCAAAATTCCCCTGCTCACAGTCTCCTTATATGCGGCTCTAGTTCCGGGTATACGTGGCACTTCCTGTAACTTCTGCGGTTGCGCCGACTGCTGCTAGGGGGTCTTCTTCAGCCCTCTGGTGGTCGTGGGGATGAAGGCTGGAGTCTTCCTCTGCATTGTGAGTGGCGACCCTCAGGTCACGCATATATTTTACAACTGTGTGACCTCGCCATCGCCATATTAGGCTATCTAAACTAACATTGCCGCTTCGCTGGCTCAACTCAGTTATCTCAGGTGGGGTACATGCCCCCACCACAGGATGTAGGATGTTCCCAAGGCTGTTTCTCACTCTGATGTAACAAGCACATTTTACAATCCAGGCTGTTCCCAAGGCTGTTTCTTACTTTGATGTAACAAATTAGCACATATCACACGGACTGCCTGAGGAGGGCAGCGGACGGGCTGCCCTGCGCCTTGGCCCTCGCCGCCGCCGGGGCCAGGGCCGGGGCCGCGACACCCCCCCCGCGCCAGCCACCACCAGGCAACATGGCGGGGGGCGGGGCTTGCGCGCCTCCCCGCCGCGGCTCCGGGGCATGCTGGCCGCAGGCCACGCCCCCTGCGGGCGGGGCGTGGCGGGGCGGCGACCGGCCCCGAGCCGCCGCCGCCGTCGCCATGGGGACGGCGGGCGGTTGGAGCGGCTTCGCGCGGGGCCGGTCGGTTCCGCCGGCGCGCGGAGGGGTCGCGAGGGAGCTGGGCCGCCGCGGCGGTGAGGAGCGCGCAGCCCTTGGGCGTCGCTGCCTGGCGCGGAGCCGCGCGGCGGTGGGGGGGCGCAGCCCGGGCCGGCTTTCGCTCTCGTCTCTCCCTGAGGCAGGTCCCCGGGATGAGGAGCGCCGTCAAGGAGCCGCCCGCACCCCGCAGCCGCCGCTACGCTGCTCGCAGCAAGCACCGCGCCTCTGCCGGCCCCGGCCCCGGCCCCGGCCCCGGCCCCGGCCGTGCTCGCTTGTGCCCCCGAGCGGGAGGGCTGCGGCCGCAGCGCGCCGCGCTCTGAGGTGTATCCCACGTTGCTCGCCCTGCGGCTTGCCTGGGCCATAAGTGAGAAGGCTGTTGGATGCTTGTTGTCGTTGTTTTCCCTAGCTCGTATACCGAAGGTATTCGTGGGCATTTTCTGATGGCACTTTCCAGCGTTTGCAGTGCACCAAGCGATGTTAGATTGACACGGTACATGTCAAAGAATGACACGGTCCATGTCAAAAGGACAACAGTTTGCCAGGGTCAGGGAAGGCAAAGTACTCTGTGAAACTTGGCAAGTAGATGATACAGTACAGTACAATATTGTCCTATCGCCCTACCCTACTGTCACCGAAATCGGCAGTACACCAATGTAGTATTAAGAAGCAGGCATTCTCTTCATTACGGTGCCGGGTGCACGGGGGATCGCTCCGCCCAACGTGCACGCCCCGTGTTGCATTAGCCAAAGTTTCTAGTGCTTTGTTACATATGTTACCAAAAGGCGATTTCGATGACACATACATATGCCTTACATTTCCCGGAATGATTAGACATATTCATTCCATTTCCTGGAACTAATTATCATATTTACATAGTCATTACGCATGCGGGCTGAGTCTCCAGGGGGCTTCTATGGGGGTCTCTGGTGGTCCCTAGTGCTTGCTGAAGAGGTGCCTTTTCCATGAACTCTGAGCTCCTTTTCCAGATATGGTCTCGGCTTGGCTCATTCCTTTGCTTGACAAAGGTGTCTTGTTCCTAACCTTGCTTTCAGCTGGTTTCTGCTGGTTTAGCTGTACTCCTTTAGGATGTAGCAGTTACAGTTGCGAGAATTGTGTGTTTGGGTGCGTTCTTGTCTGAAGCTCCTGGTAGGAGGCAAGAGTGTTGCACCGACCCTCAGATCGAAAGTTAATCTAAATGGAACTATTTGTAGCAACACAGGATGGGAAGCTGCACGTGGATTTGACAGTAGACTGAAACGGGTTCCTACAGTGGCAGGAGATCGTTTGCATTGTAATACTAATGACACTTTTGAGATTCGTAAACTTCACACCTACTGGCTATGCAGTCGAGGACGGACCTGCCCTAGCATGCCTAGAGCTTCAGAGTTACGCAGTATGAAACAGTCACCTGGTACCTGCATCTAGCAACGTAGCCATGGTAAGGAGGCACGAGGCTATGACAACGGTTTGGGATGTGCATGTGTACGCACCCTCAAAGCTAGTCACTTCGAAGACGATGTAAATTTTGGACCTGGCAACGTTTGCCGTTGTAAGGTGACATATGTTTCCGACCAAATCACCAAGCAGACTTACGGGTTAGCTTCTCATTTGACTGAACAGACGATGTCTTACTTTGCAGCGTTTAGTACTTCAGTAACACTTGCAGAAGCCTTCCATCAGCTAGACAACTTTGTCAAACAAAACACCAAGGTTACTCAACATCTGTCTGAAACTGGAAAACGCTTCGAAGAGAGAGACGTGGAAGTGATGTATGATAATAATGAACTGGTTCGATTAGCAAAAGTAGAAACCAGTACTGGGACTAATGTTACATCCTATGCTCATGCTGTTAATCGTCACTGTAGTGTTCCTTGTTGTAACCTTGATATGGATCTCTTCTCTTAAAAATCCAGTAGTACGCATGAATGAAATACCACCTCAAGTTAAATCACATACTAAACTATTGTAAATTACCACATTCACATACATATATATATATACATATCTGTGTGTGTGTGTGTGTGTGTGTGTGTGTGTATATCTCAGTGTTCTGACCCTCACCGTGCACAGGCAAGAGGGCTGGTCACTCATACGGTGAGTGTATTAAGCTCACTGTGCAACAGCAGGAATCGTTAACTGTTGGTCTGAGCCAAGGAGCGGAAGGTGACTGACCAATAAAGCCCTACGATGGAGGAAGGCTCAGAGGAGATGGGCAAGGGTGATGTGCCCATGAAGTTCAGGGGATCATGGAGGGTGTGACTGTCCACAGCTGTTGCACAGAAAGCTGACTTGATCTCAACACCAAGGGCACCGGGGCTGGCCTTTGTTTTAGATAAACAGCTATGTCGCGATAGTGAGCATATTCTAGAGAGCAGTAACGGGAATCACATCGGTATTGTGACTGAACTGTCCATTGCAATTGCTGCATTAGGCTCAGTGGAACTGAGACCCGTATTACCTGTCTTGTGATTGCAGTGCATTGCTGTATCACTCTGCCAAAGCAAGAATCTAGTGTAACATCAACTATCTTCAAAGAAGTAAATTTTGGTATGAAGCATTCCACCCTCCATAGTCCATGCGTGGAACATTTAAAAGACCTTGGTCAGGGAGTCCCTCTGACCTCTGAAACCACCTCCTGCAGCCCATACGTGTCACGTCACGCACGGCATAAGGAACCAGGGACAGCAGTGGCTCGCTAAAATGGCCTGGCAAACTGCTGCTTTGCTCTCCCACTGTCCTCCGAGTCTAGGAGCATTTCTGCATTTACACTTTAAGGAAAGCTCTCTTGCTTTCCCCGGTTTCCTCCCCGCTTTCCTCATTCTCCAGCAATAGCCCTTCGCTGTGCGCGAAAAATGCTGGAAGGACTGGCGAAGGCCTAGCCAGTTCTGCGGGTGACATCTTAATTACGGCAACGAGTCGATCAGAGTGCCAAGAAGGATTTCAAGAGGCGCCGTCAAGGACAGAGCAGTCTGCCTCAAAAGGAGGCAGGAAAGGCACACTAAGTAGCCCATCACCACTGCTGCTCAAATCTTGCAGGCTTTATTCAGTGAACTCTGTTGTTTCCAGCAGAGTGCCACACAGAGTCCTCTTCGGTGGGTACCGCATCACCGTGGACCCTCAGTCGATACACGCATGTGTATTGCGGGTGGCCCCAGTTGCTCAGCACCTCCAGCTTCACGTATTGTATGGAGTCAGAGCGCTCGTTCTGAAATGAGAAGAAAGCAGCTGTCTTTTCCTCTCTATCCTTTGACTACTTAGAGCTGCTCCCCTGCCAGCTACACTTCTCCTCCTCTTCCTCCTCTCCTACGCTTCTCCTGCCTCTTCCTCACCGTACCTTCAGCTGGAAAGTCTGAAAGGGATGTTCTGCAGCCATGTACGTGAACTCTCCTAGGAACAGCCCCTGCTCCTCGTTTTCTGCCTTCATCCCCTACACAAAGACGGGGGGGGAGAAAACAAGAGAGTGAGGTACGCAGCGGGAAGACGCAGCTTCCCTAGGGGAACTAACGAAGCGGCCAGAATGAGGCCTAGGTGGCAGTGTTGGGAAGAGCAACTTTGGGTGTGCAGCAAAGAGAATTGGCACCAAGGAGGAAAGAGCAAGTAGGGGCAAGCTTCATTATTTGGGAGGAGTCGTGGCAGAGCCAGTGTGCCAGCTCCCGTAACTCAGGGCTCGTTTAGTACCGCGTGGCCCCCGAAATGGGAAGCTTTGCTTCAAGTGCACACCACAAAGGAAAGGAGTGTAAAGGAAATGGAGTAACTCAAAGCAATTTGTTTCTTCTCCAGGCTCGGAGGAAGTCACAGGCCTGGGAGAACCCTCCCGGCATTGCGGGACCTCTATTCACCCGCCCACCGCTGCCCTTGCTGCAAGGCTTAGAAATGCTCCTCACAACCCCCCGACTCTAGAAACCACTTACATAGACAGCAAAGTCCTTTGGAGCACTGGAGATGTTTTCTCCAGGGGACACTCTCACTGAAATATGTTCCAGAGTAACAGCTCGTGGAAAGATTGCTTTAGGCAGCTTGATGAAGACATGACCCTGACTCCCGGTGAAAGACCAGCAGTTTCCTGGCTGATTTGCAGGCTGAAAGAAGAACAATGCACACTGTTCGTGTGGCAAAGGGAAACTCTCAACAGTGGATTTGGTCCCCCCCGCCAGCTTGCTTGCTCTCTGTTTCTTGCTGGCCCTACCTCAAGGAGAACCTCAGGAGACTTCATGGAGTGCAGCAATGGCAGCCCAGCCCAGTAGAGTATTCCTTTGGTATTGCGGAAGGAGGCAGAAGTCTTGGAATGCACGATGGTAGCCCCTGAAACACGAATGCACCCATCAAGTCCTGCCTTCCCTCGAGGACTGCATCTGTTTCTAGGGCTGTGATCTATCCGGAGCATCTCAGGAACCACGCAGGCTGCCGACCTGTCCTCACACAAGCAACAGAGACGCTCCCCTACGACACTTATTTCAGTTCCTGACATGCATGAACGCCAGGCAGACTCAGAGAGAAAAGGACTTCTTGAACAACCGTCTTGTATGTGAACAGTCGCAGCCCTGCTACCTGCCTCCTTTCCCTCCACTCTTACTTCCATGGACTCCACATAGGGCTCCCCAAGGAGGAACCAAGGGATGCCCGCATAGCTGTGTCCTAATGAACACTGCCACCGTGATGCCTCTTTGCACTGCACTGTCAACTTGAAAAATGCTACTATGTCTTCCTAGATCTCCGGCAGTGATAGTCACCTCTGTCTTCCTTGCGTGAGCCCCCTGCAACACACAGCAGGGACTCGTTCAGCTGTGCTAATGGGCCGTGGAAAAGGAAAGCTAACATAGGCCTAAGCATAGACAGGAGGTGCCCTGGCTTGCTTCTTCCTGTGCCTTTAGAGCCGCACCTGATGCTTTGCGGGCAAAATCCGGCATCTGGACTTGGTTATATTCCAGCTTCTCCAGTGCTTCATCGATTAACTTCTGAGCATCCTGGCAAGGAACACAAAAGAGAGCAGGTATTAGCGGCAAGGAGGCACATGCCAGCTCCCCTACTGGGCCAGCTAAGGTGAACTTGGCTGTTGCACTCTGCCCTAAGGAGCTTGGCAATTCCCTGAAAAGCTCCCAGGTTTGCTCGGCTCTCATTGGCCAGTATCAGAAGAGCGGGGCTGCTCACTCCAGCGCTCCGAAAGCTGAAGTTGCGGCAACGTCTTTCTTCCTCTTACAATGCACAGGGGCAGGCCATTGGCAGCGGCCTCTCTCTGGCTCGCCACCAGCTCCCTCCTTGCTTTGCAGGAGCTCCTCCTGGAGCTGAAGGACACCTTTTCTAGGGCAGAACACTTGTGCTGACAGTGCCTGCACAGGGGTCGTAGGAGGCCGAGCAAACGGCCCAGGAGAGAGCCTTCATGGCCCACAGCGCTTATGACCCAGCCCCTTTTCCAACTGCATTCCCCAGAGCAGGAGAGCAGCAACCCTGGCTGGAACAGCGGCTTGCCCCTGCGTCAGCAAAGCCAACGTGAACCCAAGGCTGCCAGGCGCCACTCAGGCAGCTGCGTTACAAGGTCTCCCGGAGAACTGGCTGCCACATCAGCAGCAGGTGGAAATAGGGGCTGCAGGGACTGTCCTTCCAGTTTGTTACCAGAGATGATACCTAGACTGAGAGGAAGAGGAGCTGAAGACAAGTGCAACTCCCTTTGCGGCCCTCTGCTGCCCTGCAAGGAGCATGCAGCCACAGAAGAAGCAACTGCAGAGACCCATCCTACTTGTTGCAGCAGCACAAGCCTTTCTGCTGCCTCTGGCAGGGAACCCTACTAGCATACGTGCCGGGCTGCGGAAAAAAAATCTCTGACGAGAGCCTCCTGCAATGGCCCCTTACCCGTCCTGTCATGCCCGGGAGCTCAGTCTGCTTCAGGGCTTCGGCGAGAGCGCGCCGGGCAATGTCCTTTGTGCTCCATCGCAGAGCGTGAAGGACTTCCTGGAGCTCACGCAGCTGTCCTTGGAGGGTCTCGATTTCACCGAGTACTGCTCCTAACACCTCATCCGCTTGCCTGGAAGAAGTGCGCCACAGAGACAGAGACCACTGTTCTGGCGGGCTGCTGCTATGCCACGGGAATGGGAGAGAGGCAACAAAGCTCCCTGAGGTGACTGGCAGCATCAGGTGGCTGGACTCCCATCAGTGGCTGAGAGCTGCAGAAGCAGCTGCAGCATGGCGACTACCCCTATGCCCCTTGTCAAGCAGCAGAAAGGTGGAGCTTCCAACAGCCCAGCCCTAGCTAAGGGGCTCACGCAGGGCTTGCTCCAGGCCTCGAAGGCACCTCGACATAGAGCTGACCACCGGCGAGAAAGGCAAGGCGCAAAGGCAGACAGGGCAGTGGGGGAAGAGCTGTGGGAATTGTGTCGCGTGAAGATGGTGTGAGACGGGACTGGAGCTCCTCTAGAGCATCATCTAGTCAAGAGGAAATCATTTTTACCTCTGCGTCTTCACGTGCACGCCAGAGAGAGGAAACTCCTCCTAGAGGGACAAGAAAGGCAACATTCAGTCCAAACACTAACAGGCCTGCTGCAGAAATGAAGCTCTACGGCCTTTACAGCAACGGGAAGCAAACAGGCACAGACACCGTGCCTCCGGGGACTCCGCTACTCCCCTATCATGCACTGGGAAATGATCATGACAGACTGCCAGGCAAGAGAACACAATTCACACTGCCTAGTGTGCTATTCGAGAAGCATCTAGCCTTTGAAATTTCCTGCAATTCAACAGATCGATTCTTAAAAAGCCCTTCTACTATCAAGTTGCTTGCTTAATCAGACACACACACACCTATTTTTTAGGGGTTGCTACGTTGAACGGCTGGGCAAAGAATGAGCCAAACCAAAAGACTCAAGATCTCAAAAGCAACACAGTGCTTTGCAGAAACTTACAGACCCACACCTGCAGAACAGCGGAGCATGTTCAGCTCTCTGCTATGTCTGGTGCCCAGACCAATTCACCTTCACCTGACAGACCTGGCAATGTGGCTCGTGGACCTTGCCCTAGCCCCCGAAAGAAAGGCACTTTTAACAAAGCCGCACTTGATGCCCTTGAGCTAAGGCTGCCAGAAGCAGCCTTCATTTGAGGCACTCAGAAGGTCACCTGCTGGCAGACAGCTTTAAAAGAGGAGAAGATGCAGGCCTTCGATGCTGCTCTGCTCGTCCAGATGCTTTCGCCATCAAGCAGCCCCACGTGGTAAACACCTGTCAGTCACAAACCAAAGCTCTATTTACACTTGGAACTTGCTCATGCCGGAAGAGTTGTGTGCAAGCAGGGCTCCAGTGCTTCAGGCATGCAAGCGCTTCTGAGGCTGCAGACTACTTGGGAAGGGTGGCAAGCCAACCCTGGGCATCTCCCGGGCTTTTTTAGCGCTTCGTGAGACCTTAACCAGCTGCCTCCCTCCACAGGGCTGCCTGCTCCACTCCGAGGGTCGGGCACACATGCCATCATTGTCTCTCCACTCTTCTTCTTGGCAAGAGAGAACGATGGAAGAGGGGCCTCCGAACAGATGAAGAGTCCTTCCCCGGGACATGCTCCTTTCTCCTGAAGGAAGCTTCTCCACTTCGTGGGGCGAACAGGGCAGGCTAGCCACTGCCTCTCCCCAGGCTTAGGAGAACTGGCTTCAGCTCTGGGCAAAAGCAAGGCACCCTCTTCCCATCCCCACTCCCCTTGCTCGGAGGCACGTGCAAGCGGGCCACCCCTCTCTCAGGGACCTCCTGCTCCTACTTGCGCTCCTCTGGCCACAGCCGTCTATGTGGACCCAGGCAGAAGGAAGCACTGCGTCTCTCGTAAAGAGCCACCGTTACTTGCAGCCTCTACAGACACTCACCAAAAAGGCAGCAAAACAGAGCAAGCAGCACCAGCAGAACCGTCTTCCAAGCCTTCATTTGCCTATGGAGGAGCACGGAGGAAAAGAAGGCTGAAGCTGGCTGCAGCTCTGCAGCTCCTAAGCACACTCCAGAGCAGCAGTAGCGACTGCAGCTCTTGCAGCTGCCATTCCTGACTTGGGAAGTGGCCTGCTCCCGCACGAGCTCCAGCCAGTGGTCGAGTTTTCACCCGCAGTGGCAATGGGGCATTCGGGAGGGCGAGCATTGGAACTGAGCAGCTAGGGATGGAGGATTAACTCCAGAACAGGAGAAGCAGTGCCAAGGAAAGCTAGGGCCGTGCTTCCTGCCTATGGCAGTAGAGGCGATTCTTTGCAGACGGAAGGCACATCATTCACACCTCTTTCTCCTGCCCACCATCCAATCGGTGCTTGCGCCCATACACTTCTCCCCCCACTCGCAAGAAAAGATTCTCCCTCAGCTTTACCTTGCAGTAGTGCCCACAACTTGGAGCACAAAGCGCTGAGGAAACATCACGCTCAGCAGCAGGAAATGCAAGATGAGCCCGAAAGCTCCTGAAAAACAGTCAAGATGCAAAAAGTGCAGTGAGCTCATGCAGAATTCTACGTTAAGGTTCTACTCGTCCTCTTGGTGTCGGCAGAGGGCAGGAGGCATTCTCCTCTTTCGGGCACTTGCTCCTGCTTCTGTCAGTTGCTCTGCAGCTGCAAGCAGCACAGGGCAAGGGAAATGAATTCCCTTCAGTCCAAAAATCACTAATTCATGAGGTCATTTTTCCCTGTTAGGGCTACAGAGGGTCGGCCTCTTAGTTCATGAGCAGAGCTGCCTGTCATGGTCCCTAGGACCTTGCGGCACAGCCTAAGGCCAGGGCTTCTGGCAGCTCCTGCTCTGCCTCTGACCACCTCGTTCACCTTCCATGAAACGATCCGCATAGCGAATGTAAATAAGCAGAGGGAGCTGCACTTAAGAATCGTCTCAGCTTCCTTTTACCTGGACGCTGAAGCTGGCGTTGGTCCTGCCCGTAGACTCCAGGGCTCTGGAGAACAGGCCCTTGGCTCGCAGGTTGCCTACGAGAAAGAAAAGGGTCTGAGGCACACAGGGCACGCGCTATCTGCTGTTGCCTTCAGCCAGCTTTACACTGAGCTCGGAGGCTGTCCTTGTGCTCTTCCCCCGTCCATCCCCCCACACACACACCCCCACCCCAGGCTGATTAGGTGCAAAAGGCACTTGAGGAAAAGAGAGGAGGCTTCCGAAAACTCTCCAAAGCAGCACATCCGTACCAGCGTACGTCTTGGCCTTGGTTTCTGAACATAGGTGCAGAGACGCAGCTGCCAAGCACCCTGTTCGCTCAGCTGTGGCCCAAAAGCGCTCTGATCTCCTTGCCCTCACGACAGAGAGTGAGCAAGCGGCAGGGGCAGCCCGCAGCTGCCGCCCTGCTCTTGCTACCTCACACAGCGGCGATGGCTTGTGATGTCAACAGCGGTCGGTGACGTCACAGCAGAAAAGGCAGCGCCACGTTTCCAGGCCAAGCTCAAGCTGACAGGAAACAGGAGTTGCTCTCCTCTTCAGCAGAGAGGCAATCCTCGGAAATCACAATGTCTCCTACCAAGTATTCAACTCTTTGAAGTCCCAGCCAGGAGGGAGCGATTTGGCAGCCACCAGCAGCCTTGTCTAGTGCCTGCTTTGACACTTTTTGAGCCCCAGGGCCTTCAGAGCTAACTGAAGTGAGCAACCACGTACACTCAGCAGTTCTCTGCCAGGGGCTCAGCTTCACGGTGGCGGCTCTTTGCTTGTAGCCTGAGCAAGGCACGGTGCCATAAGAGAAGGGCTGGGCCTGCAGCTTGGCCTCTGCTTGCTGCTCTGGGCACCGGGCTCTTGACTGCAGAGGACAGGAGACATGCTTAGAGGAGGGCAAGGGAGCATATCTGACTCTAGCTTTGTTTGCTACCTCATGGCATCTCCAGGGACTGCAATCAGCCCCCAATTTCCCTATGGAAAACGAAGGCTTTATTTTTTTCCCCCCAAAGTAACGATTCACGGAGTCAGCAAAGAGTTTTGGTGCCACGCCAGGACAGTCTGGCAAATTAAGTTTGAGGCAAGAAAACAGTGCTGGCTGCCAGTGCCCACCTGTGCTCACTAAGCAGTGCCAATGAAAGCTAGGGCCGTGCTTCCTGCCTATGGCAGTAGAGGCAATTCTCTGGAGACGGAAGGGACACCATTCACACCTGTTTCTCCTGACCACCATCCAGTCAGTACTTGTGCCAACACAGTTCTCCCCCCTCTCTCAAGAAAAAGATGCCTGTCGTGGGTCTGTCAACCTGAGAAGTGCTACTACGTGTTCCTACATCTCCAGCAGTGAGAGTCACCTCTGTCTTCCTTGCATGAGCCCCCTGCAACACACAGCAGGGACTCATTCAACTAGCCCAGAAGGCTGTGGAAAAGGAAAGCTAACACAGCCACCCCCTACATTACACACTCTGTCAGTCACTGCGCCTTTCGAGCATGCGGCACCCCTCGACTTTTGACCCTGTCTCTCCTGCCACTGGGGACCTTCAAATGCACATCTCGTCCAGCTAGACAGCAAGCGCTCTGCAAGGTGCCCTGCCTTCGCTGCTCGGGTGCTCTAGCCGCACCTGACGATTTGTGGGCATAATCGGGCATCTGCACTTGCTTACCTTCCAGCTTCTCCAGCGCTTCGTTGGTTACCTTGTGCACGTCCTGGGAAGGAACACATAGGAGAGCGGCTCTTAGCAGGAAAACGAACGGGCAGCCAGGCGCATCCCAGCCCCCCCAACAAGGCCAGCCAAGGTGAACTTGGCTGCTCAGCTCCTCGCTCCTCACCTGCTTGCCTAGCAAGAGCGCACCACACAGAGCAAAAACACCCTTCGCGACGCCTTCTGCTACGCCCTGCGAAGGGCAGAGGCACCAAACCTCACACGGCTCGACGGGGAGCATAAATCCCTCCGTGGCCGGGAGTATTCTTGCTGCGCTTCGGTGGGCCTGCACAGCCGACCCCAGCCCGGCCAGCACGCCGCGACGGCAGGCAGCCTGCGCCCCCGAGAGCAGCCCCCGCTGAGCACACGTCCCGGGCCCACGCCCAGCTGCGGACTGCCTGAGGAGGGCAGCGGACGGGCTGCCCTGCGCCTCGGCCCTCACCGCCGCCGGGGCCGGGGCCGGGGCCGCGACACCCCCCCGCGCCAGCCACCACCAGGCAACATGGCGGGGGGCGGGGCTTGCGCGCCTCCCCCGCCCGCCTCCCCGCCGCGGCTCCGGGGCGTGCTGGCCGCAGGCCACGCCCCCTGCAGATGGGGCGGGGTGAGGCGGGGCGTCGACCGGCCCTGAGCCGCCGCCGCCGTCGCCATGGGGACGGCGGGCGGTTGGGCGGCTTCGTGCGGGGCTGGTCGGTTCCGCCGGTGCACGGAGGGGTCGCGAGGGAGCTGGGCGGCCGCGGCGGCGAGGAGCGCGCAGCCCTTGGGCGTCGCTGCCTGGCGCGGAGCCGCGCGGCGGTGGGGGGGCGCAGCCCGGGCCGGCTTTCGCTCTCGTCTCTCCCCGAGGCAGGTCCCCGGGATGAGGAGCGCCGTCAAGGAGCCGCCCGCACCCCGCAGCCGCTGCTATGCTGCTCGCGGCAAGCACCGCGCCTCTGCCGGCCCCGGCCCCGGCCCCGGCCCCGGCCGCGCTCGCTTGTGCCCCCGAGCGGGAGGGCTGCGGCTGCAGCGCGCCGCGCTCTGAGGTGTATCCCACGTTGCTCGCCCTGCGGCTTGCCTGGGCCATAAGTGAGAAGGCTGTTGGATGCTTGTTGTCGTTGTTTTCCCTAGCTCGTATACCGAAGGTATTCGTGGGCATTTTCTGATGGCACTTTCCAGCGTTTGCAGTGCACGAAGCGATGTTAGATTGACACGGTACATGTCAAAGAATGACACGGTACATGTCAAAAGGACAACAGTTTGCCAGGGTCAGGGAAGGCAAAGTACTCTGTGAAACTTGGCAAGTAGATGATACAGGACAGTACAATATTGTCCTATCGCCCTACCCTACTGTCACCGAAATCGGCAGTAAAACTCCTTAACACCAAGGTAGTATTAAGAAGCAGGCATTCTCTTCATTACGGCGCCGGGTGCACGGGGGATCGCTCCGCCCAACGTGCACGCCCCATGTTGCATTAGCCAAAGTTTATAGTGCTTTGTTACATATGTTACGAAAAGGTGATTTCGATGACACATACATATGCCTTAAATTTCCCGGAATGATTAGACATATTCATTCTATTTCCTGGAACTAATTATCATATTTACATAGTCATTACGCATGCGGGCTGAGTCTCCAGGGGGCTTCTATGGGGGTCTCTGGTGGTCCCTAGTGCTTGCTGAAGAGGTGCCTTTTCCATGAACTCTGAGCTCCTTTTCCAGATATGGTCTCGGCTTGGCTCATTCCTTTGCTTGACAAAGGTGTCTTGTTCCTAACCTTGCTTTCAGCTGGTTTCTGCTGGTTTAGCTGTACTCCTTTAGGATGTAGCAGTTACAGTTGCGAGAATTGTGTGTTTGGGTGCGTTCTTGTCTGAAGCTCCTGGTAGGAGGCAAGAGTGTTGCACCGACCCTCAGATCGAAAGTTAATCTAAATGGAACTATTTGTAGCAACACAGGATGGGAAGCTGCACGTGGATTTGACAGTAGACTGAAACGGGTTCCTACAGTGGCAGGAGATCGTTTGCATTGTAATACTAATGACACTTTTGAGATTCGTAAACTTCACACCTACTGGCTATGCAGTCGAGGACGGACCTGCCCTAGCATGCCTAGAGCTTCAGAGTTACGCAGTATGAAACAGTCACCTGGTACCTGCATCTAGCAACGTAGCCATGGTAAGGAGGCACGAGGCTATGACAACGGTTTGGGATGTGCATGTGTACGCACCCTCAAAGCTAGTCACTTCGAAGACGATGTAAATTTTGGACCTGGCAACGTTTGCCGTTGTAAGGTGACATATGTTTCCGACCAAATCACCAAGCAGACTTACGGGTTAGCTTCTCATTTGACTGAACAGACGATGTCTTACTTTGCAGCGTTTAGTACTTCAGTAACACTTGCAGAAGCCTTCCATCAGCTAGACAACTTTGTCAAACAAAACACCAAGGTTACTCAACATCTGTCTGAAACTGGAAAACGCTTCGAAGAGAGAGACGTGGAAGTGATGTATGATAATAATGAACTGGTTCGATTAGCAAAAGTAGAAACCAGTACTGGGACTAATGTTACATCCTATGCTCATGCTGTTAATCGTCACTGTAGTGTTCCTTGTTGTAACCTTGATATGGATCTCTTCTCTTAAAAATCCAGTAGTACGCATGAATGAAATACCACCTCAAGTTAAATCACATACTAAACTATTGTAAATTACCACATTCACATACATATATATATATACATATCTGTGTGTGTGTGTGTGTGTGTGTGTGTGTGTATATCTCAGTGTTCTGACCCTCACCGTGCACAGGCAAGAGGGCTGGTCACTCATACGGTGAGTGTATTAAGCTCACTGTGCAACAGCAGGAATCGTTAACTGTTGGTCTGAGCCAAGGAGCGGAAGGTGACTGACCAATAAAGCCCTACGATGGAGGAAGGCTCAGAGGAGATGGGCAAGGGTGATGTGCCCATGAAGTTCAGGGGATCATGGAGGGTGTGACTGTCCACAGCTGTTGCACAGAAAGCTGACTTGATCTCAACACCAAGGGCACCGGGGCTGGCCTTTGTTTTAGATAAACAGCTATGTCGCGATAGTGAGCATATTCTAGAGAGCAGTAACGGGAATCACATCGGTATTGTGACTGAACTGTCCATTGCAATTGCTGCATTAGGCTCAGTGGAACTGAGACCCGTATTACCTGTCTTGTGATTGCAGTGCATTGCTGTATCACTCTGCCAAAGCAAGAATCTAGTGTAACATCAACTATCTTCAAAGAAGTAAATTTTGGTATGAAGCATTCCACCCTCCATAGTCCATGCGTGGAACATTTAAAAGACCTTGGTCAGGGAGTCCCTCTGACCTCTGAAACCACCTCCTGCAGCCCATACGTGTCACGTCACGCACGGCATAAGGAACCAGGGACAGCAGTGGCTCGCTAAAATGGCCTGGCAAACTGCTGCTTTGCTCTCCCACTGTCCTCCGAGTCTAGGAGCATTTCTGCATTTACACTTTAAGGAAAGCTCTCTTGCTTTCCCCGGTTTCCTCCCCGCTTTCCTCATTCTCCAGCAATAGCCCTTCGCTGTGCGCGAAAAATGCTGGAAGGACTGGCGAAGGCCTAGCCAGTTCTGCGGGTGACATCTTAATTACGGCAACGAGTCGATCAGAGTGCCAAGAAGGATTTCAAGAGGCGCCGTCAAGGACAGAGCAGTCTGCCTCAAAAGGAGGCAGGAAAGGCACACTAAGTAGCCCATCACCACTGCTGCTCAAATCTTGCAGGCTTTATTCAGTGAACTCTGTTGTTTCCAGCAGAGTGCCACGCAGAGTCCTCTTCGGTGGGTACCGCATCACCGTGGACCCTCAGTCGATACACGCATGTGTATTGCGGGTGGCCCCAGTTGCTCAGCACCTCCAGCTTCACGTATTGTATGGAGTCAGAGCGCTCGTTCTGAAATGAGAAGAAAGCAGCTGTCTTTTCCTCTCTATCCTTTGACTACTTAGAGCTGCTCCCCTGCCAGCTACACTTCTCCTCCTCTTCCTCCTCTCCTACGCTTCTCCTGCCTCTTCCTCACCGTACCTTCAGCTGGAAAGTCTGAAAGGGATGTTCTGCAGCCATGTACGTGAACTCTCCTAGGAACAGCCCCTGCTCCTCGTTTTCTGCCTTCATCCCCTACACAAAGACGGGGGGGGAGAAAACAAGAGAGTGAGGTACGCAGCGGGAAGACGCAGCTTCCCTAGGGGAACTAACGAAGCGGCCAGAATGAGGCCTAGGTGGCAGTGTTGGGAAGAGCAACTTTGGGTGTGCAGCAAAGAGAATTGGCACCAAGGAGGAAAGAGCAAGTAGGGGCAAGCTTCATTATTTGGGAGGAGTCGTGGCAGAGCCAGTGTGCCAGCTCCCGTAACTCAGGGCTCGTTTAGTACCGCGTGGCCCCCGAAATGGGAAGCTTTGCTTCAAGTGCACACCACAAAGGAAAGGAGTGTAAAGGAAATGGAGTAACTCAAAGCAATTTGTTTCTTCTCCAGGCTCGGAGGAAGTCACAGGCCTGGGAGAACCCTCCCGGCATTGCGGGACCTCTATTCACCCGCCCACCGCTGCCCTTGCTGCAAGGCTTAGAAATGCTCCTCACAACCCCCCGACTCTAGAAACCACTTACATAGACAGCAAAGTCCTTTGGAGCACTGGAGATGTTTTCTCCAGGGGACACTCTCACTGAAATATGTTCCAGAGTAACAGCTCGTGGAAAGATTGCTTTAGGCAGCTTGATGAAGACATGACCCTGACTCCCGGTGAAAGACCAGCAGTTTCCTGGCTGATTTGCAGGCTGAAAGAAGAACAATGCACACTGTTCGTGTGGCAAAGGGAAACTCTCAACAGTGGATTTGGTCCCCCCCGCCAGCTTGCTTGCTCTCTGTTTCTTGCTGGCCCTACCTCAAGGAGAACCTCAGGAGACTTCATGGAGTGCAGCAATGGCAGCCCAGCCCAGTAGAGTATTCCTTTGGTATTGCGGAAGGAGGCAGAAGTCTTGGAATGCACGATGGTAGCCCCTGAAACACGAATGCACCCATCAAGTCCTGCCTTCCCTCGAGGACTGCATCTGTTTCTAGGGCTGTGATCTATCCGGAGCATCTCAGGAACCACGCAGGCTGCCGACCTGTCCTCACACAAGCAACAGAGACGCTCCCCTACGACACTTATTTCAGTTCCTGACATGCATGAACGCCAGGCAGACTCAGAGAGAAAAGGACTTCTTGAACAACCGTCTTGTATGTGAACAGTCGCAGCCCTGCTACCTGCCTCCTTTCCCTCCACTCTTACTTCCATGGACTCCACATAGGGCTCCCCAAGGAGGAACCAAGGGATGCCCGCATAGCTGTGTCCTAATGAACACTGCCACCGTGATGCCTCTTTGCACTGCACTGTCAACTTGAAAAATGCTACTATGTCTTCCTAGATCTCCGGCAGTGATAGTCACCTCTGTCTTCCTTGCGTGAGCCCCCTGCAACACACAGCAGGGACTCGTTCAGCTGTGCTAATGGGCCGTGGAAAAGGAAAGCTAACATAGGCCTAAGCATAGACAGGAGGTGCCCTGGCTTGCTTCTTCCTGTGCCTTTAGAGCCGCACCTGATGCTTTGCGGGCAAAATCCGGCATCTGGACTTGGTTATATTCCAGCTTCTCCAGTGCTTCATCGATTAACTTCTGAGCATCCTGGCAAGGAACACAAAAGAGAGCAGGTATTAGCGGCAAGGAGGCACATGCCAGCTCCCCTACTGGGCCAGCTAAGGTGAACTTGGCTGTTGCACTCTGCCCTAAGGAGCTTGGCAATTCCCTGAAAAGCTCCCAGGTTTGCTCGGCTCTCATTGGCCAGTATCAGAAGAGCGGGGCTGCTCACTCCAGCGCTCCGAAAGCTGAAGTTGCGGCAACGTCTTTCTTCCTCTTACAATGCACAGGGGCAGGCCATTGGCAGCGGCCTCTCTCTGGCTCGCCACCAGCTCCCTCCTTGCTTTGCAGGAGCTCCTCCTGGAGCTGAAGGACACCTTTTCTAGGGCACAACACTTGTGCTGACAGTGCCTGCACAGGGGTCGTAGGAGGCCGAGCAAACGGCCCAGGAGAGAGCCTTCATGGCCCACAGCGCTTATGACCCAGCCCCTTTTCCAACTGCATTCCCCAGAGCAGGAGAGCAGCAACCCTGGCTGGAACAGCGGCTTGCCCCTGCGTCAGCAAAGCCAACGTGAACCCAAGGCTGCCAGGCGCCACTCAGGCAGCTGCGTTACAAGGTCTCCCGGAGAACTGGCTGCCACATCAGCAGCAGGTGGAAATAGGGGCTGCAGGGACTGTCCTTCCAGTTTGTTACCAGAGATGATACCTAGACTGAGAGGAAGAGGAGCTGAAGACAAGTGCAACTCCCTTTGCGGCCCTCTGCTGCCCTGCAAGGAGCATGCAGCCACAGAAGAAGCAACTGCAGAGACCCATCCTACTTGTTGCAGCAGCACAAGCCTTTCTGCTGCCTCTGGCAGGGAACCCTACTAGCATACGTGCCGGGCTGCGGAAAAAAAATCTCTGACGAGAGCCTCCTGCAATGGCCCCTTACCCGTCCTGTCATGCCCGGGAGCTCAGTCTGCTTCAGGGCTTCGGCGAGAGCGCGCCGGGCAATGTCCTTTGTGCTCCATCGCAGAGCGTGAAGGACTTCCTGGAGCTCACGCAGCTGTCCTTGGAGGGTCTCGATTTCACCGAGTACTGCTCCTAACACCTCATCCGCTTGCCTGGAAGAAGTGCGCCACAGAGACAGAGACCACTGTTCTGGCGGGCTGCTGCTATGCCACGGGAATGGGAGAGAGGCAACAAAGCTCCCTGAGGTGACTGGCAGCATCAGGTGGCTGGACTCCCATCAGTGGCTGAGAGCTGCAGAAGCAGCTGCAGCATGGCGACTACCCCTATGCCCCTTGTCAAGCAGCAGAAAGGTGGAGCTTCCAACAGCCCAGCCCTAGCTAAGGGGCTCACGCAGGGCTTGCTCCAGGCCTCGAAGGCACCTCGACATAGAGCTGACCACCGGCGAGAAAGGCAAGGCGCAAAGGCAGACAGGGCAGTGGGGGAAGAGCTGTGGGAATTGTGTCGCGTGAAGATGGTGTGAGACGGGACTGGAGCTCCTCTAGAGCATCATCTAGTCAAGAGGAAATCATTTTTACCTCTGCGTCTTCACGTGCACGCCAGAGAGAGGAAACTCCTCCTAGAGGGACAAGAAAGGCAACATTCAGTCCAAACACTAACAGGCCTGCTGCAGAAATGAAGCTCTACGGCCTTTACAGCAACGGCAAGCAAACAGGCACAGACACCGTGCCTCCGGGGACTCCGCTACTCCCCTATCATGCACTGGGAAATGATCACAACAGACTGCCAGGCAAGAGAACACAATTCTCACTGCCTAGTGTGGTATTCGAGAAGCATCTAGCCTTTGAAATTTCCTGCAATTCAACAGATCGATTCTTAAAAAGCCCTTCTACTATCAAGTTGCTTGCTTAATCAGGCACACACACACCTATTTTTTAGGGGTTGCTACGTTGAACGGCTGGGCAAAGAATGAGCCAAACCAAAAGACTCAAGATCTCAAAAGCAACACAGTGCTTTGCAGAAACTTACAGACCCACACCTGCAGAACAGCGGAGCATGTTCAGCTCTCTGCTATGTCTGGTGCCCAGACCAATTCACCTTCACCTGACAGACCTGGCAATGTGGCTCGTGGACCTTGCCCTAGCCCCCGAAAGAAAGGCACTTTTAACAAAGCCGCACTTGATGCCCTTGAGCTAAGGCTGCCAGAAGCAGCCTTCATTTGAGGCACTCAGAAGGTCACCTGCTGGCAGACAGCTTTAAAAGAGGAGAAGATGCAGGCCTTCGATGCTGCTCTGCTCGTCCAGATGCTTTCGTCATCAAGCAGCCCCACGTGGTAAACACCTGTCAGTCACAAACCAAAGCTCTGTTTACACTTGGAACTTGCTCATGCCGGAAGAGTTGTGCGCAAGCAGGGCTCCAGTGCTTCAGGCATGCAAGCGCTTCTGAGGCTGCAGACTACTTGGGAAGGGTGGCAAGCCAACCCTGGGGATCTCCCGGGCTTTTTTAGCACTTCATGAGACCTTAACCAGCTGCCTCCCTCCACAGGGCTGCCTGCTCCACTCCGAGGGTCGGGCACACACGCCATCATTGTCTCTCCACTCTTCTTCTTGGGAAGAGATAACGATGGAAGAGGGGCCTCCGAACAGATGAAGAGTCCTTCCCCGGCACATGCTCCTTTCTCCTGAAGGAAGCTTCTGCACTTCCTGGGGCGAACAGGGCAGGCTAGCCACTGCCTCTCCCCAGGCTTAGGAGAACTGGCTTCAGCTCTGGGCAAAAGCAAGGCACCCTCTTCCCATCCCCACCCCCCTTGCTCGCAGGCACGTGGAAGCGGGCCACCCCTCTCTCAGGGACCTCCTGCTCCTACTTGCACTCCTCTGGCCACAGCCGTCTACGTGGACCCAGGCAGAAGGAAGCACTGGGTCTCTCGTAAAGAACCACCGTTACTTGCAGCCTCTACAGACACTCACCAAAAAGGCAGCAAAACAGAGCAAGCAGCACCAGGAGAACTGTCTTCCGAGCCTTCATTTGCCTATGGAGGAGCACGGAGGAAAAGAAGGCTGAAGCTGCCTGCAGCTCTGCAGCTCCTAAGCACACTCCAGAGCAGCAGTAGCGACTGCAGCTCTTGCAGCTGCCATTCCTGACTTGGGAAGTGGCCTGCTCCCGCACGAGCTCCAGCCAGTGGTCGAGTTTGCACCTGCAGTGCCAATGGGGCATTCGGGAGGGCGAGGATTGGAACTGAGCAGCTAGGGATGGAGGATTAATGCCAGAACAGGAGAAGCAGTGCCAAGGAAAGCTAGGGCCGTGCTTCCTGCCTATGGCAGTAGAGGCGATTCTTTGGAGACGGAAGGGACATCATTCACACCTCTTTCTCCTGCCCACCATCCAATCGGTGCTTGCGCCCATACACTTCTCCCCCCACTCGCAAGAAAAGATTCTCCCTCAGCTTTACCTTGCAGTAGTGCCCACAACTTGGAGCACAAAGCGCTGAGGAAACATCACGCTCAGCAGCAGGAAATGCAAGATGAGCCCGAAAGCTCCTGAAAAACAGTCAAGATGCAAAAAGTCCAGTGAGCTCATGCAGAATTCTACGTTAAGGTTCTACTCGTCCTCTTGGTGTCAGCAGAGGGCAGGAGGCATTCTCCTCTTTCGGGCACTTGCTCCTGCTTCTGTCAGTTGCTCTGCAGCTGCAAGCAGCACAGGGCAAGGGAAATGAATTCCCTTCAGTCCAAAAATCACTAATTCATGAGGTCATTTTTCCCTGTTAGGGCTACAGAGGGTCGGCCTCTTAGTTCATGAGCAGAGCTGCCTTTCATGGTCCCTAGGACCTTGCGGCACAGCCTACGGCCAGGGCTTCTGGCAGCTCCTGCTCTGCCTCTGACCACCTCGTTAGCCTTCCATGAAACGATCCGCATAGCGAATGTAAATAAGCAGAGGGAGCTGCACTTAAGAATCGTCTCAGCTTCCTTTTACCTGGACGCTGAAGCTGGCGTTGGTCCTGCCCGTAGACTCCAGGGCTCTGGAGAACAGGCCCTTGGCTCGCAGGTTGCCTACGAGAAAGAAAAGGGTCTGAGGCACACAGGGCACGCACTATCTGCTGTTGCCTTCAGCCAGCTTTACACTGAGCTCGGAGGCTGTCCTTGTGCTCTTCCCCCGTCCATCCCCCACACACACCCCCACCCCAGGCTGATTAGGTGCAAAAGGCACTTGAGGAAAAGAGAGGAGGCTTCCGAAAACTCTCCAAAGCAGCACATCCGTACCAGCGTACGTCTTGGCCTCGGTTTCTGAACATAGGTGCAGAGACGCAGCTGCCAAACACCCTGTTCGCTCAGGTGTGGCCCAAAAGCGCTCTGATCTCCTTGCCCTCACGACAGAGAGTGAGCAAGCGGCAGGGGCAGCCCGCAGCTGCCGCCCTGCTCTTGCTACCTCACACAGCGGCGATGGCTTGTGATGTCAACGGCGGTCGGTGACGTCACAGCAGAAAAGGCAGCGCCACGTTTCCAGGCCAAGCTCAAGCTGACAGGAAACAGCAGTTGCTCTCCTCTTCAGCAGAGAGGCAATCCTCGGAAATCACAATGTCTCCTACCAAGTATTCAACTCTTTGAAGTCCCAGCCAGGAGGGAGCGATTTGGCAGCCACCAGCAGCCTTGTCTAGTGCCTGCTTTGACACTTTTTGAGCCCCAGGGCCTTCAGAGCTAACTGAAGTGAGCAACCACGTACACTCAGCAGTTCTCTGCCAGGGGCTCAGCTTCACGGTGGCGGCTCTTTTCTTGTAGCCTGAGCAAGGCACGGTGCCATAAGAGAAGGGCTGGGCCTGCAGCTTGGCCTCTGCTTGCTGCTCTGGGCACCGGGCTCTTGACTGCAGAGGACAGGAGACATGCTTAGAGGAGGGCAAGGGAGCATATCTGACTCTAGCTTTGTTTGCTACCTCATGGCATCTCCAGGGACTGCAATCAGCCCCCAATTTCCCTATGGAAAACGAAGGCTTTATTTTTTTCCCCCCAAAGTAACGATTCACGGAGTCAGCAAAGAGTTTTGGTGCCACGCCAGGACAGTCTGGCAAATTAAGTTTGAGGCAAGAAAACAGTGCTGGCTGCCAGTGCCCACCTGTGCTCACTAAGCAGTGCCAATGAAAGCTAGGGCCGTGCTTCCTGCCTATGGCAGTAGAGGCAATTCTCTGGAGACGGAAGGGACACCATTCACACCTGTTTCTCCTGACCACCATCCAGTCAGTACTTGTGCCAACACAGTTCTCCCCCCTCTCTCAAGAAAAAGATGCCTGTCGTGGGTCTGTCAACCGGAGAAGTGCTACTACGTGTTCCTACATCTCCAGCAGTGATAGTCACCTCTGTCTTCCTTGCATGAGCCCCCTGCAACACACAGCAGGGACTCATTCAACTAGCCCAGAAGGCTGTGGAAAAGGAAAGCTAACACAGCCACCCCCTACATTACACACTCTGTCAGTCACTGCGCCTTTCGAGCATGCGGCACCCCTCGACTTTTGACCCTGTCTCTCCTGCCACTGGGGACCTTCAAATGCACATCTCGTCCAGCTAGACAGCAGGCGCTCTGCAAGGTGCCCTGCCTTCGCTGCTCGGGTGCTCTAGCCGCACCTGACGATTTGTGGGCATAATCGGGCATCTGCACTTGCTTACCTTCCAGCTTCTCCAGCACTTCGTTGGTTACCTTGTGCACGTCCTGGGAAGGAACACATAGGAGAGCGGCTCTTAGCGGGAAAACGAACGGGCAGCCAGGCGCATCCCAGCCCCCCCAACAAGGCCAGCCAAGGTGAACTTGGCTGCTCAGCTCCTCGCTCCTCACCTGCTTGCCTAGCAAGAGCGCACCACACAGAGCAAAAACACCCTTCGCGACGCCTTCTGCTACGCCCTGCGAAGGGCAGAGGCACCAAACCTCACACGGCTCGACGGGGAGCATAAATCCCTCCGTGGCCGGGAGTATTCTTGCTGCGCTTCGGTGGGCCTGCACAGCCGACCCCAGCCCGGCCAGCACGCCGCGACGGCAGGCAGCCTGCGCCCCCGAGAGCAGCCCCCGCTGAGCACACGTCCCGGGCCCACGCCCAGCTGCGGACTGCCTGAGGAGGGCAGCGGACGGGCTGCCCTGCGCCTCGGCCCTCACCGCCGCCGGGGCCGGGGCCGCGACAGCCCCCCGCGCCAGCCACCACCAGGCAACATGGCGGGGGGCGGGGCTTGCGCGCCTCCCCCGCCCGCCTCCCCGCCGCGGCTCCGGGGCGTGCTGGCCGCAGGCCACGCCCCCTGCAGATGGGGCGGGGTGAGGCGGGGCGTCGACCGGCCCTGAGCCGCCGCCGCCGTCGCCATGGGGACGGCGGGCGGTTGGGCGGCTTCGCGCGGGGCCGGTCGGTTCCGCCGGTGCACGGAGGGGTCGCGAGGGAGCTGGGCGGCCGCGGCGGCGAGGAGCGCGCAGCCCTTGGGCGTCGCTGCCTGGCGCGGAGCCGCGCGGCGGTGGGGGGGCGCAGCCCGGGCCGGCTTTCGCTCTCGTCTCTCCCTGAGGCAGGTCCCCGGGATGAGGAGCGCCGTCAAGGAGCCGCCCGCACCCCGCAGCCGCTGCTATACTGCTCGCGGCAAGCACCGCGCCTCTGCCGGCCCCGGCCCCGGCCCCGGCCCCGGCCCCGGCCGCGCTCGCTTGTGCCCCCGCGCGGGAGGGCTGCGGCCGCAGCGCGCCGCGCTCTGACGTGTATCCCACGTTGCTCGCCCTGCGGCTTGCCTGGGCCATAAGTGAGAAGGCTGTTGGATGCTTGTTGTCGTTGTTTTCCCTAGCTCGTATACCGAAGGTATTCGTGGGCATTTTCTGATGGCACTTTCCAGCGTTTGCAGTGCACGAAGCGATGTTAGATTGACACGGTACATGTCAAAGAATGACACGGTACATGTCAAAAGGACAACAGTTTGCCAGGGTCAGGGAAGGCAAAGTACTCTGTGAAACTTGGCAAGTAGATGATACAGTACAGTACAATATTGTCCTATCGCCCTACCCTACTGTCACCGAAATCGGCAGTAAAACTCCTTAACACCAATGGAGTATTAAGAAGCAGGCATTCTCTTCATTACAGCGCCGGGTGCACGGGGGATCGCTCCGCCCAACGTGCACGCCCCGTGTTGCATTAGCCAAAGTTTATAGTGCTTTGTTACATATGTTACCAAAAGGCGATTTCGGTGACACATACATATGCCTTACATTTCCCGGAATGATTAGACATATTCATTCTATTTCCTGGAACTAATTATCATATTTACATAGTCATTACGCATGCGGGCTGAGTCTGCAGGGGGCTTCTATGGGGGTCTCTGGTGGTCCCTAGTGCTTGCTGAAGAGGTGCCTTTTCCATGAACTCTGAGCTCCTTTTCCAGATATGGTCTCGGCTTGGCTCATTCCTTTGCTTGACAAAGGTGTCTTGTTCCTAACCTTGCTTTCAGCTGGTTTCTGCTGGTTTCTGCTGGTGTCTTTGGGTGCATTCTTGTCTGAAGCTCCTGGTAGTAGGCAAGAGTGTTGCACCGACCCTCAGATCTAAAGTTAATCTAAATGGAACTATTTGTAGCAACACAGGATGGGAAGCTGCACATGGATTTGACAGTAGACTGAAACGGGTTCCTACAGTGGCAGGAGATCGTTTGCATTGTAATACTAATGACACTTTTGAGATTCGTAAACTTCACACCTACTGGCTATGCAGTCGAGGACGGACCTGCCCTACCATGCCTAGAGCTTCAGAGTTACGCAGTATGAAACAGTCATCTGGTAGCTGCATCTAGCAACGTAGCCATGGTAAGGAGACACGAGGCTATGACAACGGTTTGGGATGTGCGTGTGTACGCGCCCTCAAAGCTAGTCACTTCGAAGACGATGTAAATTTTGGACCTGGCAACGTTTGCCGTTGTAAGGTGACATACGTTTCTGACCAAATCACCAAGCAGACTTACGGGTTAGCTTCTCATTTGACTGAATAAAAGATGTCTTACTTTGCAGCGTTTAGTACTTCAGTAACACTTGCAGAAACCTTCCATCAGCTAGACAACTTTGTCAAACAAAACACCAAGGTTACTCAATGTCGGAACTCTTATCGGTAGTCACGGAAGTAAACCATCCTCTGCTACCAGATGTCGGTAGTCACGGAAGTAAACCATCCTCTGCTACCAGATGTCGGAGTGGGGGGACGGGCCCGGAGTAACGATGAGTCTCAATATGAGTATGGTCGTTCTCCCTTTATTAGAGCTTACACAGAGTATATATAGACAGGCGATAGAGCATGTGCTAGCAATAGCTGTATGATTGGTTTACAGCTTCTGTCCACGCGCCTAAAGCAGATATATGATTGGTGCAAAGTTGCTGTTCACGTGGAGGGGCTTGTCGGCCCCCTCCTTGACTTGTTTACCACTACTTGCCTTCCCCTTTTGTAATGGTCTAGGAATGCTCAAGGACAGTTCACATAGCCGTGGGATCCTCCCTTCATCATGAAGGCAGGATTGCTCACTGCTAAGAAATCATGCCCCTGTTCACTTAACCATTCTTCCACAACTGAGTTGTTCCTGTCTTTGAAAATTGAACAACTGCAGAAACAGTTACAGAAGGAAAAGGAGAAAAGACAAAATTTGGGAGAAAAGGTCGAGATGACGCTTATGCAGGCTCCACGCCTGCCCCCCAACATGGTACAGATTAGGAAACTAATAGTATCCCCTGAAGACTGGGACGGAAACATCTGGGCTGATCCCGATGACAGCGAGCCAGGAGAAGATGACCCTTTGTTCCCCTCAAATCCCCCAACTATGAAGCTAGACCCATTGTTAAAACCCAAGGAAACAAGGGACCTCGGGGTGGTGCTCCATGACATACTATGCAAACCACTCCCTGGGATTCCTTACAATTGACAAATTTGCAAGAGAGAGAGAGCAGGAAAACAGCTGAAACTGAAACTGAATACTTGTGCCAAGTCTGCCTAAGTGGCAGCAACCGAATAACGCTGAGTGAGGATGAACAGCAAACAGCTATTGGGGTCCAGGAGTTTCCTTACATTTAGGACCTGACTCTGCAGATATACCCCATTCTATCACCAGTCGAGTAGCTTACTGGGCTGGAGGAATAGGCACAATGGAGCGAGGTGAACCTTCCATAATCCCCATTACAATTATAAGTGAGCTCTCCACAGCTGTCACAAAAGCTGCTTACATACAAGCCATGCACCAAGAGGACGCGGTGATATCCCAATATCTGCTATAGTAGATTCAGCAGTGTTAAAACCACTCATTAGAGGAGCCCCAGCAATTCTTAAACCCTATTTAATTATAAATTAGGATGAGATAAGAAGAGACACAGAATGCAGTGAAAGACTAGGTGATAACAACACCCCGCCACATACCCCCCCGCAGGCAACTCCCTACATGGGCAGTATTAATACACGGCATTGTTAACCACAGCCGTGAAATGGGCTGGGAAGATCCAACAGATGAGAACAGGAACCTGAAGTCCCGTGGAGGAGATCGTAGGGTGAGACCAGTGATACCCCCATGGGGAACAGAAACTAGATCGAAGGGAAGTAAGCCTAAAGACCCACAAACAGAATCTCGAGAATGGAGAAATGGATTGTGGAGGAAAGCCTTAGCCCTAGGCATTCCCAGAGTCACGATTCAAGGTCAGTCTACTGGCATTATCTTGAGTCTGACTGAAGCATTCCAGAAATGAGATAATGGCGAAAGGAAGGAACGTACTTTGACTCCTCTGGTGCCAGCTCCCAGAGAGAGAGAGAGACAATCCCTTCCTCACCCTTAGGGAAGAATTGCAGGGCATGAAGCAAAAAGGCAAGTAATGCCCGGAAGGCAATTGGGTCTGCCTGTCCAGCAAGTGGAGGTTTATCAGTGGATAAGTGATAATAGCCCATATATCTTGATTCCAGTCGGTCCTCAATGACAATTGGTGAAGTTTTTAATAGATAGGGGAGCACAAATTTCAATACTAACACAACAAAATGCCAAGAAGATGGGGATGGGTGTGCGATCCGGATGGCAAAGAGTTAAGATTACTGGTGTGAACAGAGCAAGTGTTGTGTGCCAAACTGCCAAGGTTAATTTATGGCTCCCAGGTGAGAGGCGCATGTTGACTACTGGCTTTGCAGTTAAAGATCACAATGAAAAAAATTTTTAGGTTTTGCTGCTTTAAATGGATGAACCTGGAGCCTGCCAGACGACAGTGCGTGGTCCTTCAGCTCAGACTTTGACTCCAACCCCAGTAGAAATAGGGAGGCTGCAGTGAGTGTACTTCACGCAGCCCCTACACTCCCTGATTCAAAAATTACTAGCATACTGCAATATCCAATTTCTGCTGTGGCACAAAATGGAATTTCTGAAGCCACAGCTGACTTGGAGAAATGACAGATTATCTCCAGAACCCACGCCCCATGTCTGGCCCTGTCTGGCCAGTTCAGAAACCAGATGGGAAGTGGCATTTGACAATTGATTATCGGCGCCTGAGTGCTGATACAGCCCCACTAACAGCTGCTGTACCAAATATTGCAAACTTAACAGCTACTTTACAAGCAGCTGCATACCCATGGATGGCGGTGCTAGATGTGAAAGCTATGTTCTTTATGGTCCCCTTGCAGGAGGAGGATAAAGAGAAGTTTGCTTTCACTTGGGAGGGAATACAATATGCCTTTAACAGACTCCCACAGGGGTATGAACATTCACACAGAATTGCTCATGCTGCACTTGCTAAGCTTTTACAGACAATCTCACTCTCTCCAGATGTGAAACTGTACCAATATATAGATAGGAAGCTACTGGTAACAGTAGTGCAAAACATAGAATTAGTGCATGATGGATTTTTCCTTCTTTTTGAGGGGGTAACCTGTCCAGAAAACCCCACCGAGATGAGTCTATTCTACCTTTTTGTTTTGCAGCATCCAACAAGATGAGAAGAAGAACCTTTCCCCCCAGCATAAATACCTCTGCTGTTAAAAAGGATGAGAAAAAGCTATCCCCACAGATTTCAGAAATCAGACCCTATGCCATCAAATATGTAAGCCAACAATGGGTCCTAGTCAACCCTTCCCAGTCACTCAAGCGAGTAGAATTATGAATGCAAATTAATATCTCTGCTGTAAAGCCCACATGCTCACAATTCCTAAGCACATCCTATGCAGGATGGTCATCTTGGCTACATGGATAAATCCTCACCTCCCCAAAAAGAACACAGAGAGATGCAACCAGAATTTTAGGGACTGGACTGGGAGTCTTGAATAGCATAGATGCGGAAGTGCTCATAAATAAACTAAGCACCACAACGGGTGATTGAAATAAATTGGAACACCCACTCCGATCTTCCCTGTTAGCATTGAGTACTAATCAATGGCTCCTGTCCGACATATTGCCTCAGTGGGAAAGGATTAATGAAAAGGACCACCAATTGATTGTGGATGCACTTGGTGTAGCCCAAGATAATGTTTCTCTAGCTCTTAGTTGTATCCAAGCTCAACTCTGGATGCAATCTATGGCAGCAGGAATTATAAGAGAAGGTGAAGAGGGCACCTTACCCACTGAAATTCGAAAGGTAATTTGTGATAATGCAACTAAATTTGAAAAAGACTCCCAACCTTGGTGGCATTTAGTCCATTTTACTTATGACCCCATCAACAATAAGGCCACAGCCTTTGTCTCAACAATACGCAATGCTTCAGTATACACCATATACCCAATCATTGTGCTGGGATTGAATCATAATGGCACTATACACTATGCGTTAGAACTTCGAGTATGGGCCTAACAAAACGGAAACAAATGGCAAACCGTTGATGTTAACGCATGTGTTGTACGGGAACGAGGATTTATTTGTGAGAGGAATACCACCAAAGCCCAAGACATTTGTCTTGACACAAAATGACCTTGTCATTTTGAAATACATCCCGATGAAACCCCTGAAATTGTACTTGCATATCTTGGAAAAGGACGTGTTTGTATGAGAACCCTTTGTGATTTTATACTTGGAGATACCATCACTGTAGATGCAAGCAATCACTCAAATACTTGTTCAGAACTTTACTGAAATTATGGGATGCAATTTTACTTATTCAGCTCCTGTTACGTCTCATCAGTTGTTACAATCTAATTATATATTAAATTGAGATTTATTGCCTACCCCCATCGGAATGAAACTTACACTGGTGAAAAAACTACTACAACACGATGACCTGTGTCAACTGCTGAAAGGCATCCAAAACAATGGACAAAGAACCCTAATCACTGTTTGTCATGATGCAGAAGAGAGGCACCATGTTCTGGAAAGAGTGAAAAAAGATGGAGAACATCATTGGTGGGAAACTCTTCTTGGATGGTCACCCACAGCAATGGGAAGTTTTAATCTCATGCTCCATCCAGTCGTGGTTTTACTAACTCTGACGTTATGATGTCTACTGCTTATAATCATATTGTATGCAAAGGTTTGCTACGCGATAAAACAACCTGAGTTCAACCACCCAAGACATACAAATTAGTACATAATTAATAGCAATACTTTATGCTAAAAACCCTTTGCTTGCTGTGGACCTGTAAGCACATAAATTATCAATACACTAGTTATGGCACAGAGGCAATAGGTGACCCTACCACCACTCTGTGAAGGGTAAGATGAATTGACTATAGTCACAGGCTGGAATGTGACCGTGTGCTTCCCCCACCCCCCGACCTGACCTGCTAGGGAAGGGGAAGGGGCTCGTTTACGAATGCAGGCTGCTGCAGTGGCCGTTTGGGCTTGCTTTTCCCGCGCGCGGTTCTTTTCGCTGGTGGTGGCGGTGGTGTTTTCTCTTCTTTCTTTTACTTCCCCCACCCCCCGCCGTTTCTTTCTATTGTTCTTTTATTATCGGTCGGCCGGCCTGCCCCGTGCCCTCCCCCCCCCAAACACCCTCTCCCCTTTCATCGTCTCCTGCTTGCTCCCTCGCGTTCCCTTCAATGCCCGGCCCCGGCCCCGGCCGTTCCTAAACCTCGTGGCCAGCACGTCGCTAGGGGCTGAGGAAGAATCCCTGACCCCAAGCTGACCGGCGTCCCGAGGCGGCAGCAGCAGCGGGGTCCCCAGGGCCCCTCCCTTCGCCTCTCTCCCCAGCAGCGCCCCTTCCCCCCCCCCGCCATCCGCGCAGGCGCACGGCGCCCGCGGCGGGGCGAGGCGGCGCCGGCCCGCCGGGACCCGCCATCTTGGCCGGGCGCTCGGGGAAGCAGGTGCCGCACGCGCCCGTCGCCCGCCGACAACCCGCGACAGCGCCCAGCCCCCTCCCTCCCCCCCCCCCCGCGGCGACCGGACCTCGCTGGGAGTCCTGCTGCGCTCGCTCCTTCGCAAGGTAGGAGTCCCGCGGCAAGGGGAGGGTGCTCGTGTACGAATCTGCACCGTTGCGGGCACTGTGTGTCTGTCTTTCTCTGTCCCCCGGCACTACCACCCCCCCCCCCCGGGGCCCCTCTGCCTCCCCTCCCATTCGTTGTCGCCTGCTCGCTCCCTTCGCTGGCCGGCCCCGACCGTTGCATTCCGAAGCTCCGGGAACGGCGCGTTGCTGGGGGCTGAGGAAGACTCTTGGAACCCCGCATCGCCCCCCCCCCCCCCCGGCCGCCGCTGCCCAGGGACTCGCGGGCTTTTTCTCCGGGCGCTCAGGGAAGTAGATTCCGCGCCCGCGCGCGCCACCCTTTTCCGCCGACATCCCCCCCCCGCCCCGCACGGCCCGCCGCACGGGGAAGGGCGTACCAGGCCGGCGACCTGCAGCTCCGAGGTGGGGGGGGGCCCCGCAGGGCAGAGGGTGCGGCGGGACGAGGTCGACTCCCGGCCCGCGCGCTGGAACCGTTAAAAACGGCCGTCCCCGTCCCGTCCCCGCCGGCCGGGCCTTGACGAGCACTCTGCGCCGCCCCGGGAGAGGGGCACCAGGTCTACCACCCCCCCCCCCGAAGGGGGGGGAAGTTCCCGCGACACCAGGTCTACCCCGGGACCCGCGCATTCGGGCGGGCGCCCTCCCCGGGGAAAAGGCCGCCAGGCCACCCGCCCCGGTATAGCGGCAACACGACTACCTGCCAATGCCGGGGGAGGGCGGGGGGAAGGAAAAAAAAAAAGTGGGCAGAGAGACACCAGGTCTACCCCCGGACCCACGCATTCGGGCTGGCCCTCGGCCCGGCGGATCAGTCACCGTGACCGGAGCGGGCGAGCAGGGCAGAGTTATGCGCCGGAGGTCGACCCGCTGCTGCCGCCCACCTATCAGCAGCCGCTCGTGGGTCACCAGATCAACCTGCTCCCAAGCAGCGGAGGGAAAGGAGAAGGAAAAAAAAAAAAAAAAAGACAGGAGCGATTGACTGAAAATCAAGATCAAGCGAACTTTTGCCCTTCTGCTCCACGGGAGGTTTCTGTCCTCCCTGAGCTCGCCTTAAGACACCTGCGTTACGGTTTGACAGGTGTACCACTCCAGTCAAACTCCCCACCTGACGCTGTCCCTGGAGCGGGTTGCACCCGGCATGCGCCAGGCGCTTGGCGCCAGAAGCGAGAACCCCTCGGGGCTCGCCCCCCTGCCTCACCGGGTAAGTGGAAAAAACGATCAGAGTAGTGGTATTTCACTGGCAGCCGGGCCGCGGTATGGGTCGCGCGTGCGTGGGGCCTCCCACTTATTCTACACCTCTCGTGTCTCTTCACAGCGCCAGACTAGAGTCAAGCTCAACAGGGTCGTCTTTCCCCGCTGATTCCGCCAAGCCCGTTCCCTTGGCTGTGGTTTCGCTGGATAGTAGGTAGGGACAGTGGGAATCTCGTTCATCCATTCCTGTGCGTCACTAATTAGATGATGAGGCATTTGGCTATTATTGAACCATGGAACATTCCATGGCACCTTTTCCGAGTTGGGCTTGGTAGGCGGCCCGTCCGCCCGAGTCAAATTTGGTGAAGCGTCATCTGGGGACTAGATCCCATGTCACAATTATCCAGGCTCAACCACAAGAGAGCCGGGCAATAGCCAAATACAGTGGTACAGAAGACAGAGCAAGCCCCACGTCGTCTGTGTGAAGAATTTTACTGTTGCCTTCTGAAGAAGGACTTTGTATATAGAAAGTCACAGTATATAAGCCAATCAAAAATTACACATCCTTACCTTTACTTGTAAAGATGTGGAGTATGTCCACCGAGGACAGGAGCGCCCTTTGTGAAAAGAGTCTCGCTGTCCTCCTCAAGAGGCTGGTAGAGAGTCCAAGGTCGGTGAGGAGACTCTCGTTGCCTTTATACCACTTCCCTCTAACGCCAATTGGGAATCCCAAGAACTCCACCTCTCCTGCATTCGTCATTTCCTTCACTTGTTCTTTCGGATGTTGATATTTCCGGACTTTCTCTGCCGTGGCGTCACCTAGAGATGACAATCCACTTTCGTAGCGAACAGTTACATCCACTGCTTTTGCCCGGTCCTCCTTAACTACAACCAAATCCGGCTTAAAGAGTTCATTGTTGTTATCCCTGAGGTTTGGTTCGATATAAACCAACCACCCCAGTCTCTTGGCCTCTTCAGCCAGCATTCCACACAAGATGTTATGTCTGCGAATCCGGGCCTCCTGAACCGCCGGTCAGTATCCGATAATATGGGAACAAGTTTCCCATTCCACAGGACAATGCCTGCACCCCTTTGGAACCCCTTCTCCCAGCCCCCGCGCCAAATACTCCCTAGTGGGATAGACATTGGCCCGCAGCTGTATTGCTGTTAATAGCTTCCTGTGGGGAATACCCCAGTAGTGTACGAGCCAGTCATTACTGATGTTGTCATTCTCAAAGTTCTTTATACCGCGGCCTTGCGATCTTAGATTGGCCCAATTTTCTAACTCTCTTTTTCTCCACTTGCTAGGAACCGGATAGATGACTCTGGGTGATGACATCTCCCATTCGGATGAAGCCTCGCCGCCTCCCAGTGCAACCGGAATTGTCATCGGGAGTTCCTCTCCGATTGATGGAATCTTATCAGCCCTTCCTCCAGTGGCGATCCATACCTTGTTGTATTCCCTCTGGATCCCCTCTTCGAGAACAATAGTCCTCGTGATGATATCAGAGGACTGGGCAACTCGATGCAACCAGTGAGCCTGTATATTTGGAATTTGGCTCGCCAGCCGCGCAATTCCTAAGCCGCCATCACTTGTGCTGGCATATAAGATGGTGTCACATGTGCTGGGAGGTAAGTGAAGCCAGCTCTTCACTGCCGATCTAATGGCAAGGTCCAGGGTCTGGAGGTATGAGGCATTCACACCAGAATGATCTGCTGCGTACAGCACCTGTGGGACTGCATACCTGTTCAAGATTTCTGCTTTCTGCAGTGGTTTTAACGGGGCTGTCCCGATGTTTTTCACCCAGGTGTCAAGCTTTTCTTTCAACTCTGGCTTCGAGAGTCCGACCCACGGGTCTACTTCCAGGCCCAAATACTTCTCGGAGCTGCCAGGCTCAATTATATGGAGTTGAGCCCCTTCAATTTCCCACGGGTCACAGTTATTAACTGTATAAGAATCTTTTGTGGGCCTTATCATGAACCCGTGGCATTTCTTAGCTTGCACCTTCAGCCCTGTAGCATGACAGAATTCTTCCACCACTTGGATATTCTTCTGCATGCCCTCCCATGAGTCGCTGAGTAGGACCAGATCATCTGCGAATGCTAATGATGATATCGAGCTGCTACCGTATTTAAATCCTTCTTTGATCTCTTCCAGTTTACATAATAATGGGCCTACTGCTAAATTGACTATTAATGGGGACATCGGATCACCTTGCTTTACCCCGGTGAGGATCTTAATCTTTTCAGAACAGGTTTCCCCTATCTCAAGCCTAGTTGCACAGTTGTTATATGAGTCAGTGATGATGTCAATTATATGATCATCAACGCCCTTCTGTCGGAGGACCTTCAGGATGTGATGATGATTGACCGAATCGAAGGCTTTCGCTAGGTCCGCAAAGACAACCACCAGCGTCTTGTGATCTTTCTTGGCATGCCTGATGAGCACTTGCAGGAGCTTTAGATTTTCTGCACAGCCTGGGGCTGAAATAAACCCTCTTTGGCGGCTGTTAATTGGACAGGCTCGCTGCAGTCGTGCTGTTAGGATCCGTGAGAATAATCTTAAGATTACCGACGCGATGGTAATAGGCTGCCAATTGTTTATGTCATCAATTTTACTCGGATCCGCGGATTTTGGTATTAGGATTGTTCTGCATTCTTTGATCCCATCAGGGATCCTTCCAGCCAGCAGCCACAGGTTGAACAATTCAGCCAATTGGCTCCCCTGAGGGTCCTTTTTAATAACGTCCCTCAGGGACAGGCCGTGTGGTCTGGGAGCGGAGTTCTTATTCATTTCCGCGATGTTCTTCAGGACCTCCTTTGAGGAGATCATTTCTTTGAATGCAGAGTTTTCCGCTATTCCAGCACTCCAGAAAGCACCCAAGCCAGCAAATGGGGATCCCTCTTCCCATTTCCTCTGAAACGAGCCATATAGCTCGCTCATTGGAAGGGGGCACTTCAGTGCCTCAATGTTATCCAGAATGATACCAGCGAGCTTCTTGCGATCTATCTCAAAGAGCTGCTGGTATCAGAGGTACAACCCCCTTCTCACCGCCCTGTTCTTCATCCATCTCCTTTCCTTCTTCACAGGTGTGGGTTTTACTTGGTGTTTCCTCCGTTGTTTCAATTTTGCTACGGCGATGTGCCCTGCCAGCTGTGACAGCCACTCTTCTGCCGACGCTTCGATGATTCTCCGGGCCTCCTCTCCATCCTCTACGATCCTCTTGTATGCAACCATTTGGCTTGTTGGTAAGGAACCTGCCCGTATCCTCTCTGTTATAATCTTTCTATATTCCATTTTTATCCTCGCATTCCTTTCCTTCTCTGCCGGGGGCTCCCCACCGTGCTCTATTGCTGCTCTTCTAGGCGGTGCCGCAGTCTTGGCACTAGCCGCAAGCTGCCGTCTTTTGTCTCTGATCTGCTTCGCCGTTTTTGTGGGCAAATGCTCCCCGATCAGTTTGTTGACCAAGTGCTCGGTCTTAAACTTCTCTTCCAATTTTAGCAGTAGAGCTGTCTCTTCCTCTGTCCAGCAGCTCTTGTGCATTCCTCGCAGGCTTTTTTCCTTCGGTCGAGTTGCTTCAATCCGCTCCAGATTTCTAGTTAGTGGGTGCATAAGTCTTTTATGCTGTGATATGCCGCTCTTGGTTTTAAATTTTCGATTACATTCCCCACAGTGCCATATTCCAGGTTCCTCCGGGGCTTCTTCCTGATTCTGCGTATCTGGAGCTCCCTGGCATTTCGGGAAGTGGCAGGCAATACTGTGGTGTTTGATATTTGTCCTCCCACAGTGGGAGCACTGAAAGAGGATTCGTTGCTGACCGTGGGCTCTCTTGAGATGATTGATTAGAGCCGCAACTTTCCCCATCCTGATACCACAGCAAGGACATGCTGGATGTTGATCTGGGATCTTCACGACTGGTGTTCCCACATCAGTCATTTCCCCCCATTGCATCAAGGATGGGATTTATAGTATTTATTGGTAGAATTGCAGGGCCGGAGGGAGTTCTTGGTTCCATGTCTATCACATCTTCCTCTGGCGCTTTTTCAGCCCCGATCATTGGTGATGATTCAACAGGTTCCAAGGCCTCATAAACCTCTGGCAGTTCTTTAGTGCAATTCAAGGTCGAGTCGGGACAAGTCCCTTCCCAACCGGTCACGTCCGAGTTATAAAAGGTCAAATTCTGGGTTAGGTGGACCACCTCCTCTGGTGTTATTCTCGCAGGGCATGCCCTTGCCATTTCCTGGAGGATTTCCCCTGTCTGGGTGGCCACTGAGACATAGTTCACAACCGAAAATTTTATCAGGTTGTCCAGCATGACTGCAGGGGTTCGGGATATCACCAGATGAACCAGCCCCCAAGTTCACCTGATATGCCTTATGTTATAGGTAAACGTGACAAATTGACAACCACTCGGGCCGGGTTGCATAAATCCCAATTTAATAGAATAATTGAGCAAGTCACAAGTAAGCAAAACAGCGCTGGGCGGCCGGGGAGTCTCCTGCTCCACCAACGGCGCGCGCAACCCCCCCCTCACAGTCTCCTTATATGCGATTCCAGTTCCGGGTATACGGGGCACTTCCTGTAACTTCTGCAGTTGCGCCGGCTGTTGCTAGGGGGTCTTCTTCAGCCCTCTGGTGGTCGTGGGGATGAAGGCTGGAGTCTTCCTCTGCATTGTGCGCCATATTAGGCTATCTAAACTAACATTGCCGCTTCGCTAGCTCAACTCAGTTTTCTCAGGCGGGGTACATGCCCCCCACCACAGGCTGTAGGATGTTCCCACAGATGTTCCCAAGGCTGTTTCTCGCTGATGTAACAAATTAGCACATACCACAATACAAGATATTCCCAAGGCTGTTTCTCACTTTGATGCAACAAATTAGCACATATCACAATTCCCCCTTTTTGTTTTGGTCCCTTTTAATTTGTTCATCAAATCGAGCAACAGCCTCCTGTGCCAGGGAGAGCATAGGGTTATGCTTACTCTCATCTTCATTTAGTTGTTCATATTGACTTTTTATCAACAGTAGGTGGGCAGCTTCGAGTCTGCTTTTTGCTAAGTTAATTATTTTATTTACTACACACGGCCCAAAGGTCAACACAAGTACTAGTAAAGCTAATGGACCCGCGATTGTAGACAATAAGGTTGTTAGCCAGGGAGAACGACTGAACCATGATTCATACCACCCTTGCTGGGCTTCTCTTTCCTTTTTACGCCTTTCAAGGCCTTCTCTCAGTTTCGCCATAGTATCCCTGACAACTCCTGTATGATCCGCGTAAAAACAACATTCTTCTCCTAGGGCTGCACACAATCTCCCCTGTTGCAAAAATAAGAGGTCCATCCCTCTCCTGTTCTGTAACACTACTTCTGATAGCGATGTCAACGACTTTTCTAAGGCTGTAATGGATTTTTCTATTCGTTCCAAGTCCTCATCCACTGCCGCCCGTAGGGTGCTAAGGCTCTGCTGTTGCATCACTAAGGAGGAGATTCCGGTTCCCGCTCCCACTGCCCCGAGGCCCAGTAAGGTGGCTATAGTAATTGGGGTGATTGGTTCCCTCTTTACTCGGACCGGGTGAGGGGTGTCCCAATGATCGTACATCACATTTTCTGGATGGTACAAGATCCTTGGAACTACTTCCACTTGTATACAATATTCTGGGGACCCACTGAGTACCTTTAGGGAGACACAGGGAGTTAGGCCCGTTTTTGAGCATATCCACCTAGTTCCTTTGGTGGGAATAATCCATCCATTTTCAGAGGTGTAGGTTTGCAATGTTATAGACCCACACAGCTTTCTTTTTGATTTTGGTACTTTGCCAATACACATTCCCATTCCCGTAACTTGTTCCATGGTCAACCCCTTCTTCTTATCTTCCCATTGACAATGTGAGTCGGAATCACTGCTTAAAGTATATGTCATATTTACTCCTATTGCTTCATAAAAAGGGGGTCTTATGTCGTAGCATAACCGGCAATGGGTAGTTATACTAGGGGTTGTAGCATTTAATACTTTGTAGGTTGCTTGCACAACCTTCCACAGAGGATTGTCTACCCCCTCTGTGGCTTTACTTTCTGAGATCACAACAGTATCTTTCGGGGTGGGGTGGTTCATAGGAATACTTGTCGAATTCATGATCACACTCGTGGGTTTGATTCTTGATTCCACCCCTTTAACAACTAGATTCGGCCCTATTGCTTGAGGAGTAGGTCGCACACTTTCTTTCTTTGTGAAAATTAATCCACCTCTATCGGTCCCGGACTCCCAGAACCGGACTCCCCAGGTCTTTCCCAAAAACCATCCCGGATCCTCCGGACGGGTGATATTTATCACTAAATGTTTACAAGTTCCCGGGGGGGTATAGTGGGGATTTCCCCGATACCCCAGCTGGAAATCCTCCTTAGGGGGGGTACACCCAGAAGGCCCCCATTTTACTGATAAAAACCTGTCTGACCCTGCTCCTGGAGTCCAGTCAGAGGCTATAGTTTCACATTCCCAATAAGCACAATAATAAGAGTTTGGGTAGTTACAGTATCCTCGCCCAGGATTAGAACTAGGACAAAAGTAAAACGGTTTCCCGAACTCTCTTTGACTCGAACATGGCTCAATGGGTACCAATTCACACAAGGTAGCTGTGAATGTAGGACTCCCGGATACACTTCGTACTTGGATCGCTGTTTGATCCTCCCACCTTATTAATGACCATTTAAAGGGTTGGTGTACATTATGTTCCCCTTTGATTCGTCTTCCTAATAAGCCCAGCACAATCATCTTCCAGAGGAGTAGTGGACCCATGGCTTGGTTAACGGATATTTACGAACTCCTAATACCTTGGAAGGATGACCCGTGATGCCAAGTGTCTCTGGGACTTTAAAGAGTCTGGGTCTTATAACTTTAGGTATTCCTGCTTAGGAGGTGGCTTGTCGGCCTCAATCCCCACAGTTTCTATACGTCTCTGTCTCCTCTGCCTACTCTTTTGCTCAGAGCAGCAGGGTGTACCGTCTTCTCGACAGCAGCCGTATTCTTCAGGGGAACCTCCTTTATGTGCCTTTCTGATTTGAAAGGCTTCCCAGTTTTTCGAGAGAGACACCCAACATACGGCACGGTCCACCTACAATTGGTGTTTTTAATGTTGGCCTTTTAACAAAGGCTTCCCACCATTCTACTGATCTTTTCTTAAGATCTTTTAATGTCCAATAAGTCAATGTTGTCGTAACAAGGGCGGCAAATGCCGCTAGGGAGATACCCGTACTAACAATGAGTCCACTACTTCCCTTTACAAACCCTACATGCATAACACACAAAGGGATAACAAATACAATGTGGGGTTATAACAAATACTATGTTAGGTTTTACAAAATGTGGTCTCACTTATCGAGGTTTCCAGGTTTCTTCTTAAAGGTTACTTTTAAATTGTCCGGGTTTCCAAAGGCTTCCCACGATAATTCTGAGATCGGCCCTTTAATTCTGCTGGCATGTGTCCATCCTCGCTCTGCAGTGTGAATAGCAGTGTCTGTGGTAAGCAAGACAAGAAAAGGTCCCTCCCAGTGGGGAGTCAAGGACGTGTCTTTCCAGGTTTTAATTAAAACCTTGTCTCCAGGGTTAACTCGGTGAATGGCTACATCTAGTGGAGGTCTCTGTACTGTTAGTCCTTTCTTTATCAGTTCTTGTCTTCTCTTCATAAGCTCTGTAATATATTTCTGTAATAATCTCTCTTCTACTTTAGGATGTTCTTTTGGTATTTCTAAATCATATGGCATCCCATATAACATTTCAAAAGCGGAGACTCCTGTGTCAGTTCTGGGCCGAGTTCGTATATCCAACAAGGCTAAGGGTAAACACTTGATCTTAAGTCTTGTACAAATCTATAAGTACCGTCTGATTTCTTTACGGGTAGTATGGGGGTATTATGGGGAGACATACAAGGCTCCAGTAACTTTTGATTTATTAGCCTCTGGATTATTGGTCAGAGTCCTTGCCTCCCTTCCTGTGACATTGGATATTGCTTGACTCTAACAGGGATTTCTGGATTCCGTATACTCACTTCAAAGGGAGCAATATCTAGTTTCCCTACTGATTCTGGGGTATACCAAACTTCAGGGTTGATTTTGGCCTCATCCTCAATATAAGGGTGCGTAATTTTATAACTAATTCTTGATTCTCTACTTCTAAATTGACTCCTAATTCAGCCATCATATCTCGGCCCAGTAAATTATGTTCAGCTTCGGGAACTAATAAAAAGGATCCAACGCTTAATCGAGAGTCTGATTCTATTTCCACATTTTTAATTACTGGGACCTTAAAGGGTTCTCCCTTAGCTCCTATCACATGTAATTTCTCTGGGGATGGTTTACACCCCCAGGGTACCGTTTGGACAGTAGATCTTTCTGCCCCAGAATCCACAAGGAATTCTACTTCTTGTCGCTGGGGACCCAATTTCAATTTTATCAAGGGCTCGGTTCCTTTATGAGTCCCCAGCAGATAGAGGCCCTGACCCCCCCCAATCTTCTTGGAACATTTGCTCATCCTGCATTCGCTTCTTACAATTCCTCTTCAGATGCCCTTTTTTCTGGCAATAAAAACACTCAACCTGCCTCAAGTCCCTCGTCACAACTTCTCTGGGTTGTCCTTCTTGGTGAAGTGGCTTTCTTTTAGGTCTGTTATACGACCTAGGGGGTTGTGCCTGGATTCCTCTCTGCCCTTCTCGGACTGCTGCCATCAGAATCTTTGCCTGCCGCCGATGGGTTTCCTCTTCCCTCCGCACATGCACTTTCTGAGCTTCCCTCAGCAATTTGTCCAGCCCCCATCCTGCCAATCATCTAACTTCTCTAGCTTTCTTCTGATATCTGGAAAGGCCTTTGCTACAAACTGTGTTTTCAATAGAGCCTGTCCCACAGGGGTACTGGGGTCTACCCCGGAATAAAGTTGCAGATTTTTCCTAAGTCTCTCGAGCCATTCTGTTGGTGTCTCATCCTTCTTCTGTTGTTCCATGAAGGCCTTATTAATATTTTGCCCCCTGGGAACAGATTCCCTGATTCCCTGAACTATTATGGTTCTCAGATCGGACATATGTGTCCGATGCTCAGCATTCTGATTGTCCCAGTCCGGCCGTTGGGTGGGCCATTTAATATCTGCTGCGGGACCTTGTTGGTGTTGTTGATCCCAAATCTGCATCCCAGCCCTACGGATCATTTCCCTTTCTTCCACTGTAAATAATATGCTTAAGATGGATTGTAATTCCTCCCATGTATAAAGGCTAGGACCTAAAAACTGATCTAATTTCTCAGCCACCCCTAAAGGGTCTTCTAATAAATTCCCCATTTCTTTCTTAAAATCCCGTACGTCCCCTGAACTCAGGGGCATAGACACAAATCCCATCCCCGGCTGCGGTCCTCCCATGGGGAGTTCTCGCAAGGGGTACAGCTGATCAGATCGCCCACCTCCCCTCGTTTGACTCCTCGTGACCCTTCGGGTTTCTTCTGGGGAACTAGGAGGGTCTAGATCCCGGTCTGGGGTTGTTGGAGAGGGGCTACGAGGAGGGGCTGGTGTTGGGTTTTGAGCCGGAGCTGAGGGAATATAGGGGGGAGGAGAAACGGGAAGTTCCTCCAGTATTTTGCTTTTCTTCCTCGGACCTTTCTCTTTCAGGGTAAATATCATGGTCCGGGTATCTGGTCTTATCCATAAACTAGCATACTCACTTTCTTCTAAACTAAAGGGCTCCTTTGAATTCACATATATATTTAGGGCCTGACATATCCAATTTTCAAAAGACCCGTATATTGGCCAATAAAGGTGGTGTTTTCTAATCTGCTTCCCGCCCCATACTTGCATGCAGTAATGTACCATTTTTTCTCGACTTTTGCCTTTTCTGGAGGGCCAATGGTTCCAATACTTAATCATTAATCCTAAAGGGCTATCGGGCGGTATATCCGGTAACCGTACCGTAAAGCCCTCTATGGGATCAGAAGACTTGCTCTTTTTCTGTCCCATCTTCCGGAACACCCACCCCAGTCACTTTCTCTCTCCTCGGGGGACCGCACTCACACCACCCGAGTCTTTAACTGCTAGGACGGTTGTCCCTTCGCAGTGGGCGGCCCAGTCGGCCGACGGGTGCCCCTTTTCGGTCCCCCGCTACACAATCACCCTCCTGGAAGGTCCGCACTCACTCCGTCCCCTGGGGACGTCTCACTCAGACGTGCTCCGAGTATCCCACCCCAACCGAACGGAACCGCATACCAGTACTCACTCAGTCCTGAGTCTTCGTTCGGATCTTCGTGCACAAAGTTTACGGGGTACTGCAGTTCTTTTGCTTACTTGTCCTGATTTAGGGTTCGGAAATACAGGTTGTGGTAGGGGAACTACCCACTCAGGGGCCATCCGAAGACGGGATGGGGCGCCTCCCCTGAGTCAGAGTCCCGAAACCAGGGAGACCTGCATCCGAGTCACGGCACCAAAATTGTTATAGGTAAACGTGACAAATTGACAACCACTCGGGCCGGGTTGCATAAATCCCAATTTAATAGAATAATTGAGCAAGTCACAAGTAAGCAAAACAGTGCTGGGCGGCCGGGGAGTCTCCTGCTCCACCAACGGCGCGCGCAACCCCCCCCTCACAGTCTCCTTATATGCGATTCCAGTTCCGGGTATACGGGGCACTTCCTGTAACTTCTGCAGTTGCGCCGGCTGTTGCTAGGGGGTCTTCTTCAGCCCTCTGGTGGTCGTGGGGATGAAGGCTGGAGTCTTCCTCTGCATTGTGTGCCATATTAGGCTATCTAAACTAACATTGCCGCTTTGCTAGCTCAACTCCATTTTCTCAGGCGGGGTACATGCCCCCCGCCACAGGGTGTAGGATGTTCCCACAGATGTTCCCAAGGCTGTTTCTTGCTGATGTAACAAATTAGCACATACCACATACCCTGGTGAGGATCTTAATCTTTTCAGAACAGGTTTCCCCTATCTCAAGCCTGGTTGCACAGTTGTTATATGAGTCGGTGATGATGTCAATTATATGATCATCAACGCCCTTCTGTCGGAGGACCTTCAGGATGTGATGATGATTGACCGAATCAAAGGTTTTTGCCAGGTCCGCAAAGACAACCACCAGCGTCTTGTGATCTTTCTTGGCATGCCTGATGAGCACTTGCAGGAGCTTTAGATTTTCTGCACAGCCTGGGGCTGAAATAAACCCTCTTTGGCGGCTGTTAATTGGACAGGCTCGCCGCAGCAGTGCTGTTGAGATCTGTGAGAACAGTCTTAAGATTACGACCCGATGGTAATAGGCCGCCAATTATTCATGTCCTCGATCTTACTCGGATCCGCGGATTTAGGTATTAAAATCGTTCTACATTCTTTGATCCCATCTGGGATCCTTCCAGCCAGCAGCCACAGGTTGAACAATTCAGCCAATTGGCTCCCCTGAGGGTCCTTTTTAATAATGTCCCTCAGGAAGAGACCATCTGGTCCAGGTGCGGAGTTCTTATTCATTTCCGCGATGTTCTTCAGGACCTCCTTTGAGGAGATCATTTCTTTGAATGCAGAGTTTTCCGCTATTCCAGCACTCCAGAAAGCACCCAAGCCAGCAAATGGGGATCCCTCTTCCCATTTCCTCTGAAACGAGCCATATAGCTCGCTCATTGGAAGGGGGCACTTCAGTGCCTCAATGTTATCCAGAATGATACCAGCGAGCTTCTTGCGATCTATCTCAAAGAGCCGCTGGTATCGCAGGTATAATCCCATTCTCACTTCCCTGTTCTTTATCCATCTCCTTTCCTCCCTCACAGGTGCGGGTTTTACTTGGTGCTTTCTTCTTTGTTTCAATTTTGTTGCGGCAATCTGCCCCGCCAGCTGTGTCAGCCACTCTTCTGCCGACGCTTCGATGATTCTCCGGGCTTCCTCTCCATCCTCTACGATCCTCTTGTATGCAACCATTTGGCTTGTTGGTAAGGAACCTGCTCGTATCCTCTCTGTTATAATCTTTCTATATTCCATTCTTATCCTCGCATTCCTTTCCTTCTCTGCCGGGGGCTCCCCACCGTGCTCTATTGCTGCTCTTCTAGGCAGTGCCGCAGTCTTGGCACTAGCCGCAAGCTGCCGTCTTTTGTCTCTGATCTGCTTCGCCGTTTTTGTGGGCAAATGCTCCCTGATCAGTTTGTTGACGAAGCGCTCGGTCTTAAACTTCTCTTCCAATTTTAGCAGTAGAGCTGTCTCTTCCTCTGTCCAGCAGCTCTTGTGCATTCCTCGCAGGCTTTTTTCCTTCGGTCGAGTTGCTTCAATCCGCTCCAGATTTCTAGTTAGTGGGTGCATAAGTCTTTTATGCTGTGATATGCCGCTCTTGGTTTTAAATTTTCGATTACATTCCCCACAGTGCCATATTCCAGGTTCCTCCGGGGCTTCTTCCTGATTCTGCGTATCTGGAGCTCCCTGGCATTTCGGGAAGTGGCAGGCAATACTGTGGTGTTTGATATTTGTCCTCCCACAGTGGGAGCACTGAAAGAGGATTCGTTGCTGACCGTGGGCTCTCTTGAGATGATTGATTAGAGCCGCAACTTTCCCCATCCTGATACCACAGCAAGGACATGCTGGATGTTGATCTGGGATCTTCACGACTGGTGTTCCCACATCAGTCATTTCCCCCCATTGCATCAAGGATGGGATTTATAGTATTTATTGGTAGAATTGCAGGGCCGGAGGGAGTTCTTGGTTCCATGTCTATCACATCTTCCTCTGGCGCTTTTTCAGCCCCGATCATTGGTGATGATTCAACAGGTTCCAAGGCCTCATAAACCTCTGGCAGTTCTTTAGTGCAATTCAAGGTCGAGTCGGGACAAGTCCCTTCCCAACCGGTCACGTCCGAGTTATAAAAGGTCAAATTCTGGGTTAGGTGGACCACCTCCTCTGGTGTTATTCTCGCAGGGCATGCCCTTGCCATTTCCTGGAGGATTTCCCCTGTCTGGGTGGCCACCGAGACATAGTTCACAACCAAAAACTTTATCAGGTTGTCCAGCATGACTGCGGGGGTTCGGGATATCACCAGATGAACCAGCCCCCAAGTTCACCTGATATGCCCTATGTTAGCCCTCAGGCCAAGGGCTTTGGACTCACGACTATTTTACTAGTTCGTGGCCGAATAAATTTTGATTAACCTGAAATTACTATTGAGTGGTCGGTGATTCCAGTCGACAGGGAGGAAGTAACTATAGCACCGAATAACACACTGGGGCAGAGGTCAACTCGGTTACCCACGAATGGGCATCCAGCGGGACCACGAGGAGGTGTGACCTCTGCAGCTAAGCCCGGTTAGTAACTGTGGCCTCATTTTTTTTTTTTGGCTATTATTGAACCATGAAATATTTCATGGCACCTTTTCCGGGTTGGGATTGGTAGGCGGCCCGTCTGCCCGAGTCAAATTTCGGTGAGCGTCATTTGGGGACCAGATCTCATGTCCCAACTATCCAGGCTCGACCACATGGGAGCCGGGCAAGAGCAAAATTCAACGGTACAGAAGACAGAGCAAGCTCCAAGTCGTCTGTGTGAAGAATTTTACTGTTGCCTTCCGAAGAAGGACTTTGTATATACAAAATCATAGTGTGTAAAGTCATATTATAGTTACACATCCTTGCCTTTGCTGGCAAAGATGTGAAGTATGTCCACAGAGGACAGGAGTGCCTTTTGTGAAAGGAGTCTCGCTGTCCTTTTTAAGCGGCTGGTCGAGAGTCCCAGGTCGGCAAGGAAGCTCTCATTGCCTTTGTACCACTTCCCTCTAGCGCCGATTGGAAATCCTACAAACTCCACATCTTCGGTGTTGGTCATCTCTTGCACTTGTTCTTTTAGATGTCGATATTTTCGGACTTTCTCTGCCGCGACGTCGTCTAGAGATGATAGTCCACTTTCATAGCAATCCACTACTTTGGCCCGATGTTCCTTAACAAAGATCAAATCTGGCTTGAAGAGTTCATTGTTCTTATCTCTGAAGTTTGGTTCGTTATAAACTAACCACCCCAGTCTCTTGGCCTCCTCAGCCAGCATTCCGCATATGATGTTATGTCTGCGGATCCGGGCTTCTTGAACCACCGGGCAGTATCCGATTATGTGCAAACAAGTTTCCCATTCTGAAGGACAATGCCTGCACCCCTTTGGAACCCCTTCTCCCAGCCCCCGTGCCAAATACTCCCTCGTGGGGTAGACATTGGCCCGTAGCTGTATCGCTGTTAAAAGTTTTCTGTGGGGAATATTGCAATAGTGAACAAGCCAATCATTACTAATGTTATCATTTTCAAAGTTCTTTATACCGTGGCCTTGTGATCTTAGATTGGCCCAATTTTCTAACTCTCTTTTTCTCCACTTACTAGAAATCGGATATATGGTTTTGGGTGATGACATTTCCCATTCAGATGAAGCCTCGCCGCCTCCCAGTGTCACCGGAATTGTCATCGGGGGTTCTTCTCCGATTGATGGAATTTTATCGGCCTTTCCTCCCGCGGCGATCCAGACTCTGTCATATTCTTTCTGAATCCCCTCTTCAAGAACGATAGATCTTGTGATGTAATCGGAGGATTGGGCAACCCTATGCAATCGGCGAGCTTGTATGCTTGGAATTTGACTCGCCAGCCATGCAATTCCTAACCCGCCATCGCTTGTGTTGGTATAAAGGATGGCGTCACATGTGCTGGGAGGTAAGTGAAGCCAGCTCTTCACTGCTGATCTAATTGTTAGGTCTAGGGCTTGGAGGTATGAGGTGTTCACTCCAGCATGATCTGCCGCGTATATCACCCGTGGGATTGCATATCTTTTCAAGATTTCTACCTTCTGCATTGGTTTTAATGGGGCTGTCTCGATGTTTTTCACCCATGTGGCAAGCTTTTCCTTCAGCTCCGACTTAGAGAGTCCAATCCATGGATTGACTCCCAGGCCCAAATATTTCTCGGAGCTGCCAGACTCAATTAGATGGAGATGTGCTCCTTCAATTTCCCACGGGTCACAGTTGTTAACTGCATAAGAATCTTTTGTGGGCCTTATCATGAACCCGTGGCGTTTCTTAGCTTGTTCCTTCAGCCCTGTGGTATGACAAAATTCTTCTACCACCTGGATATTCTTCTTCATGCCTTCCCATGAGTCGCTGAGTAGGACTAGATCATCTGCGGACGCCGATGATGATATCGAGCTGTTACCATATTTAAATCCTTCTTTGGTCTCTTCCAGTTTACATAATAGTGGGTCTATTGCTAAATTGAATAGTAATGGGGACATCGGATCGCCTTGCTTTACCCCGGTGAGGATCTTAATCTTTTCAGAGCAGGTTTCTCCTATTTCAAGCCTGGTTGCACAGTTGTTATATGAATCAGCGATGATGTTCATTATATGTTCATCAACACCCTTCTGACTGAGGACCTTTAGGATATGGTGGTGGTTGACCGAGTCGAAAGCTTTCGCTAGGTCCACAAAGACGACAGCCAGCGTCTCGCGATCTTTCTTTGTGTGCTTAATTAGTACTTGCAGGAGCTTTAGATTTTCCGCACAGCCTGGGGCTGAGATAAACCCTCTTTGGCGGTTGTTAATTGGACAGGCTCGCCGCAGACGTGCTGTTAGGATCCGTGAAAATTATCTTAATATTACCGACCCGATGGTAATGGGCCGCCAGTTGTTGATGTCATCGATTTTATTTGGATCCACGGATTTTGGAATCAAGATCATTCTGCATTCTTTGATCCCATCAGGGATCCTTCCAGCTAGCAGCCATAGATTGAATAATTCAGCCAATTGGCTCCCCTGAGGGTCCTTTTTAATAACATCCCTCAGGGACTGGCCGTCTGGTCCGGGAGCGGAGTTCTTATTCATTTCTGTGATGTTTTTCATGACCTCTTTTGGAGAGATCATTTCTCTGAATGCAGTGTTTTCCGCAATTCCAGCACTTCGGAAAGCACCCAAGCCAACGAAAGGGGATCCCACTTCCCATTTCCTTTGAAACGAGCTATACAGCTCATTCATTGGAAGGGGGCACTTCAGTGCCTCGATGTTGTCCAGAATAATACCAACGAGCTTCTTTCGGTCTATTTCAAAAAGCCGTTGGTATCTAAGATATAGTCCCCTTCTCACCGCCCTGTTCTTCATCCATCTCCGTTCATTCTTCGCAGATGCGGCTTTTGCTTGGTACTTTCTTCTTCGTTTTAGTTTTGTTGCGGCGATCTTTCCTGCCAGCTGTGATAGCCATTCTCCTGCTGACGCTTCGACGATTGTCTGTGCATCCTCGCTATCCTCTAGTATCTTCTTGTATGCAACCATATGGTTTTTCAATAAGGAACCTGCTCGTATTCTCTCTGATATAATCTTTCTATATTCCGTTTTTATCTTTGCATTCTTTACCTTCTCATCCAGGGGTTCCCCATCGCGCTCTATTGCTGCTCTTCTAGGCGGTGTCGCTGTCTTGACACTCGCCGCGAGCTGCCGTCTTTTATCACTGATCTGCTTCGCTGTTTTCATGGGCAAATGCTCCCTGATCAGTTTGTTGACGAAGCGCTCGTTCTTAAACTTCATTTCCAATTCCAGCAGTAGAGCCGTCTCTTCTTCTGTCCAGCAGCTCTTATGCATTCCTCTCAGGCTCTTTTCCTTTGGTTGAGATGCTTCGATCTGCTCTAGATTCCTAGTTTGTGGGTGCATATGTCTTTTATGCTGAGATATGCCGCTCTTGGTTTTGAATATTCGCTTGCATTCCCCACATTGCCATGTTCCAGGTTCCTCCAGGGTTACTTCCTGATTCTGTGTGTCAGTAGCTCCTTGGCATTTTGGGACGTGGCAGGCAATACTATGATGTTTGATATTTGTTCTCCCACAACGGGAACACTGGAAGAGGATTCTTCGCCTACCATGGGCTCTCTTCAGATGGTTGACTAGCGCCGCCGTTTTTCCCATCCTGATACCACAGCAAGGACATGCTGGATGTTGCATAGGGATCTTCACGATTGGTGTTCCCACATCAGTCGTTTCTCCCGTTGTATCAGGGGTTGGATTTTCAGTATTTATTTGTGGAATTGCTGGGCCAGAGGTAGTTCTTGGTTCCCTGTCTATCTCATCTTCCTCTGGTGCTTTTACAACCCCGATCATTGGTGATGATTCGACAGGTTTCAAGGCCTCATAGACCTCTGGCAGTTCTTCAATGCAATTAAAGACAGTCACAGTTACTCCCGCCATTTACCCGCGCTTCATGGAATTTCTTCCCTTTGACCTTCAGAGCACTGGGCAGAAATCACATCGCGTCAACACCCGCTGTGGGCCTTCGCGATGCTTTGTTTTAATTAAACAGATTCCCTTGGTCTGCACCAGTTCTAAGTCGGCTGCTAGGCGCCAGCTGAGGCAGGGCGCTGGCCCGGGGACCCCGGTGTTAGAGAATATTGAACTGAAGCTGTCTAGAATTAATTGCTTAGCATGACTTGCTTAGCATTAGTAGCTAAATTTGCTGAAGCCTTAGGCCTCAGGCTGTGAACTTGCTGTGAACTTTTACCTAGATAAGTAAAAGGGGGCCCCAGAGCTGGTTCAAGCTGGAGAGATAAAGAAGTTACACTGACAGCAGGAGTAGCCAACCTTGAAGATAAGAAGCAGCCTGCCTAGAGACAATGAAGGGGCCCAGTGAAGAAGGGGAAGACCCCAGACCTAATTATTACATTGTTCCAAACTATTGCTTAAGGGGTGGGGAATTTAGATTGTAAGGGTATAATTGCCCAGGGATTTCTTTGTTCGGGGTCCTTCTTTGGAGGCACCCAGCTCGAGCTGTAATTACTGCACGTGTATCATTAAATTTTATTTTTCTTCAATCTGACTTCCAACTTCTGCCTCAGCAGGAACCTAGGGTCGGACCCTGTTATGGAGGCCGGTGAGCCTGATTTTCCATAACACCCGGCTCCCCCCCCATCGCCGGCAGCCACGCGTGCGCAGGGGCACCCCCAGCCCCCGCTGACGGGTGGGGGGGGGCGGCAGCGGCTGCTGGGGCTCAGGGAGGAGGGAGGGAGGGGGCGGGCGGTGCCCGCTGCAGCTGGGGCGATCCATGGGAAGGGCCCGGCGCGCATCCAGAGTCGCCGCCGCTGCCCCGCGCCCGCCCGGGGGACAGGTGGGGCTCACGGCGCCTCGTCCAGCCCTTTTGGATTGCTTGGAGAGCTTCTTCCTCTCCCTGGCTTCTTGCATGCTTTGTTTGCTTAGGTCGGTTTTTGCTTGCTCCTTTTTGGTGTCGTGTTGTTTTTTGTTTTGTTGTTGTTTCTTTCCTTGTTTGTGTTTTTTTTTTTTTTTTAATGGGTGTTAGAGGAATGCAGGGCCAGGCCACCCAGCCCCCCAGCCCACCACCTGCCTAAAACTCCTAAAGTCACAAGGATCACGAGACCTCACTCTTATGGTCCACAGTTGTACTGAAGAGCAAGAACAAGCAAGCTTCTGGCTTCCCCCAGCTTGCCTTAGGACATCCATGTTACTGGTTGACAGCTGTACCACCCCATTCACTGGTGCCCCGGCCACAGCATGGGCTGCATTTCCACAGGGCCTCCTGCTTCCTCTGCACCTCCTATGTCTCTTTGCAGTGGCAAACTAGAGTCAAGCTCAACAGGCTTGCTCTTCTTTCCTTGCTGATTCCACCAGGCCTTTTCCCCTAGTCAGGGATTAGCTGGAGACAACCAAGGCCCTGAGTGCACTAAGAGGCCTTCACTGGAAGCCTTCATTGCTCTGACCAGCCTCATCTGGGGCCTCCACCCACCCACTCTGCTCAGGGGCTCTATTAAGGCTCAGCACATCACAGGCTTGCAGGTTGTGTTGACTTCCCCTGTGCCCAGAGCATCCTTGCTCCCCAGCTCACTGAACCCTTTCATGAGCACTAAGCAAGGGTAAGGGGGCTCATCAGTCCAGTGACCCTAATGCTCCCTGCTTCCTCAGAGCCCTTCCCAACACATATCAGCTGCTCAGCTGTCATCTCCTGGCTCTCCAGGATGGCCCTAGACTGGGTTACTCCCTTCATGCAGCAGAAGCAGCTTATTCTGCAGACCCTGAGGACCTCTTTGTGGCTTGTCAGTGTGCAGCTGTGGCTGAGCTAACCTTGCTGGAGCTCTGGCAGGGGACTCACTCAGCTGCTGACTGTCCACTACAAGTGAGGAGGTTGGCTGGGGCAGCAGGGTGGGGAGAATGGCCAGGGTGGATCCTCCCCAGAGCCTGAGGCAGCTCTCAGACCTGCCTCTCTCTGTGGACAGGCACCTCATGGTATGCCTGAGAGTGCAGTGGGACCCTTGCGGGAGCCCAGCCATGCTTTTCCTCACCCCCTCCCCCTTACCACTCCTTACTGCACCAGCAAATCTCCTGCTCCTACTGGTGCCAAGGGAGGATGGTTGCAGGTGTATGCCCTAGAGCCTCACCTCACCATACCCCTTATCATTGCCCTCCCTCATGGGCACACAATCCAGACCACTGCTCTGGTGGACTTGGGGGTTTGCCACACTCCTGTGGCCTCTGAGTTTGTCCAGAGTGCCCACAGCCTCACCCAGCCATAGCTGATCCCAAATATGGTCAGTACAGTAGATAGGATGAGTCCCCGGGGGGGGGGGGAAGAGGGGACCGTTACTCATGAATCCATTCTTCTGACCATAACTATGACACCTGGACATTCTGAGATGGTAGTCCTTCCCCATCTGGCATACAGCCTTCTCTCCAGTCATCTTCAGCTTGCCCTGGTTGCAGAAGCACAACCCTAGACTTTACAGGAAATGGGAATCCTTTCACGTCCCTGCAGGCAAGCATTACTCAAAGGGTGAGGGTAAGGGTCAGGGTCAGCCCTGGGATCGTCATGGAACTGCTCCCCAGCTACCACACCCCACAGGGGTGGCTCCAGACAGGCCTGTGTTTCTCGTGCCACACAACACCAACAGCTGTCTGGCTGCATGGCTGCCGTGCCTGTGTTTGAAATGAGCCCTGCAGTGACCTTCTATAGGGCAGTGACCAAGCAATGGAACTGCACGAGAGTGGTACCAAGTACAGCAACTCTGCATCCTAGCAGTGCCCTCATCACAGCACAGTCTCAGCCGCAAGGTTCCTGCCTCCCTGCAACTTCCACTGGTGCCACAGACTGCACAAGGAATTAAAATAGGCATTCACCAGAGCCCTGCTCCTCATCCACCCAAACCCCAGCTGGCCTTTCATTGTAGAACCTGCTGTCTCGGACCAAGCCATAGGGACCACTGTGAGATTGGGTCCTCCCATGATGCCATGATGCACCTGCAGCTGGATATGGAGGGGGGCATCCTGGAACACAAAGCATCTGATTATCCAGGTCTACTGGTGACCCATGACACAAGCAGTTGTGACTGAGTGGATCAGATCCTGAAGCAATACAGTCTTTGTCTCCAAGATGACTGTGCCACCCTCTTCCCATTTTCGGAGTAAGCTTATAACAATCAGCAGACCCCATTTGTTGCTCAGTTTGGGTTCCACCCTGAAAGTCATCCACACCAGCAGCTTCCCATCTACCTGCAGCTGCTGACCTGCTTGCACAAGTCCCAACATGCCCTCCTCATAACCCAGCTGGACAAGGTCAAAACCACTTACAATAGACAAGCAGGGAGATAGTGTCACCCAGCCACAGCCTTTCCTACTGGTGATCAAGTGTGGCTTTCTAGTGAGCACATGCAGCTACCTGACCATCTGGCAAGCTGGACTATCACTGTCTGGGGCCTTTCACCATTGGTGACCAAATCAATGCAGTTACCTCCCACATGGAGCTCCCACAGTCCCTGAAGATTCACCTTGTTTTTCTGTCTCCCTCCTGAAGCCTAATCATCCAGACCCCTTCCACTGCCAGCTACTCCCCCACCTGTGGTCATGACACAAGGGCAACCACAACAGCAAGTGAGGTGAAGTTTAGACTCTGAACTCCTCTGTGGGAAACTTCCTATCTCCTTGACTGGCACGGCAATAGACCTGAGGAGCACCCTTGGGAACCAGTGAACAAAGTGCATGCTGCAGCCAAGATCAGGGCTTTCCAGAGCAAGTTCCCCCTCAAAACACAGGCCCCTGTAAGGGCTGACGACACACACTGCTGTGAGGGGAGGCTGCTGTTAGGGCTCTGAGTGCAGTAGGAGGCCTTAATTGCCCTGACCAGCCTCACCTGGGGCCTCCATTTCAATTCAGGCTGAGGCCTTCAGGCCTTCCTGAATTTTGTCTTAGGGGGTTCTGCTCTCACCCTCTTCCTGAAGTGCTGCTTGGAATCCCTGTGTGGACCTTGAATCAGGCCTGTTAATCCCACCTTTCCTGACTATCACTGGATTGTCAATAGGACCTGTTGCTGTCACTACCCTGCTCTGTTCACCTGCCTCTGGTGCCTTGGGACTGCACCCTAATGGTGAGGTCTTTGCTTGGCTTGCATTGTGGCTGCCCTCAGATCCTGGCTCACCTTCTCACTACTTAGATGACAAGGCATTGGACTATTTACTCAACCAGGAATTAAACCATGGTACCTTTTCCAGGTTGGATTTGCTAGTTTTTCTCTCTACCCTCACAGACTTGTGATGATGTCATAAGAACAGTGCCACAATCTGCATTACCCTGTTTCAGTCCCAGATGAGTGAAGCCTGGTGCAATCAAAGCTATCTAGGAAAACCTGGTCTTCAACTCCTTCAGGTGTGTAATCTGTCCCTACAAATCTCTCCAGCCCAGTAACCAGCTATTAAGGCAGAAAGAGAGATGCAGAATACTAAGCAAACTTAAGCATCTGTGTGAAGACTTTTGCTCTGCTTTAGTGGAAGGCTAAAGGTTCACTTAGCACACCTTGAACCTTAGACTTACTGATCAAATAGGCCAATAAGAAATCAAGAACCAACTATCTCCTTGAAGATTTAGCAAGAGGACTGCACAGAGCCCGTGTCCTGAGGGAACAACCGTACATAGCACATACATAAGTCCTTTTGGATGCCTTCCTCCAGTACAATTGACTGGGTGAAGTTATCTTGGGAGTGGATGATTCAGTGTACTCTCCGAGCCTGTATATTTGGGATTGGACTTGCCAGCCGTGCAACCCCCAAGGTGCCATCCCTAGCATTGGCATAAAAGGAGCCACAAGTACTGGAAGGTAAGTGAAACCAGTTTTTCACTGCTGTTCTTATGGCCAAGTCAAGGGAAAGGAACTATATGGCCTTTGTATCAGAGTGGTCCACTAAAGACACCAGTTGAGGGATCATGCATTTAAAATCTCCACCTTCTGTGGTGGTTTCCATGCCCCCTCCCTCCTCCCTTCCCCCCTTCATATTTACTAGCCAGGAGTGAAGTTTCTCTTGTAACTCCAATTTAGATAGGTCAACCCAAGGGTCCACCCAGAGGCCCAAATGCTTCTCGGAGTTGCCCAGTTCTATCATGTTCAGCTACAAACTGCTCACTACCCATGGGTCACCATCACTGATAGTAGGCGAGTCTTTTGTGGTCCTAATGTAAAACCCACGGAACTTTTCACCTTGCATCCTCAGCCCTGTTAGTTTACAAAATTCCTCTACCACTGTGATGTTTCCTTGCATCCCATCCCAGGAGTCACTTAATAAAGCTAGATCATCTGTGAAGGCCAGAGTTGGAACCTTGTTGCTGTTGTGCCAAAACCCTCTTCCCAGCTCTTCTAATCAGCATGACAATGGGTCTATTAACAGATTGAACAGCACTGAGGCAATGGCATCTCTGTTTTACTCTGGTGAGGATCTTAATACCCTCTGACTGACTTTCCTTCACCTCCAGCTGAGTCCAGCTGATGATGCCTATTCCATGTTCATCAACACCTTTCTGTTTCAGGGCCTGAGGAATATGCTGATGACTCACCAAGTCAAGAGCTTTCACTAGATCCATGAAGACAACTCTCAGAGGCTTGTGTTCCCTTTTGGCATTTTTAATCAGTATCTGAAGCACCTTGAAATGTTCAAACACCTGGGGGCTGATATAAAGCCCCTTTGACAGCTGTTAATCAGAGATGCCTTTGTCAGCCCTGCTGTTAAGATTCTTAAAATAGCCTCACATTAATCAGCCTGATGGTAATGGGTCATCAGTTCTTAATATCTAGTTGTTCTACTGGGTCAGCAGATTTTGGCATTAACATAGTTCTGCATTCCTTGACCCCCTCTGGGATCTTGCTGGACACCAGCCAAAGATTATAGTTTTCTGCCAGCCTGATGCCTTGTGAGTCTTCTCTGATGAGATCCCTCAGCCTTAGGCAGTCCAATACAGGTGCAGAGCTCTTATTCATTTCACAGAATGGTTGAGGTTGGAAGGGACCTCTGGAGATCATCTAGTCCAACCACCCTGCTCAAGCAGGGTCACCTACAGCACCTTGCACAGGATTGTGCCCAGGCGGGTTTTGAGTATTTCCAGAGAAGAAGACTCCACAACCTCTCTGGGCAACCTGGTCCAGTGCTCTATCACCCTCACAGTCAAGCAGTTTTTCTTCATGTTCAGGTGGAACTGTCTGTGTTTCAGTTTGTGCCTGTTGCCTCACATTCTGTCACTGGGCACCACTGAAAAGAGTCTGGCCCCATCCTCTTGACACTCTCCCTTCAGATACTTGTACACATTGATAAGATCTCCTCTCAGCCTTCTCTTCTCCAGGCTAAACAGGCCCAGCTCTCTCAGTCTCTCCTCGTAAGAGAGATGTTCCAGTCCCCTCATCATCTTTGTAGCCCTTCACTGGACTTGCTCCAGTAGTGCCACATCCCTCTTGTACTGGGGAGCCCAGAAATGGACACAGTACTGCAGGTGTGGCCTCAGCAGGGCTGAGGAGAGGGGGAGGATCACCTCCCTCGACCTGCTGGCAATACTCTTCCTCATGCACCCCAGGATACCATTGGCCTTCTTGGCCACAAGGGCACACTGCTGCCTCATGCTTAACTTGGTGTCCACCAGCACTCCCAGGTCCTTCTCTGCAGAGCTGCTTTCCAGCAGGTCAGCCCTCAACATGTCCTGGTGCATGGGGTTATTCCTCGCCAGGTGCAGGACCCTGCACTTGCCTTTGTGGAACTTCATGAGGTTCCTCTCTGAGGTTCCTCTGACCCCTGGGGCACACTCCAGCGGTGCAGAGTCCAGTTGGAGGGCTGTAGCTAGCAGTGTGCCCCAGGGGTCAGGGCTGGGTCCAGTCTTGTTCTACTTCTTCATCAATGACCTGGATGAAGGGACAGAGTGCACCCTCAGCAAGTTGGCTGAGGATCCAAAACTAGGAGGAGTGGCTGATACCCCAGAAGGCTGTGCTGCCATTCAGAGAGACCTGGACAGGCTGGAGGACTGGGCAGAGAGGAACCTCCTGAACAACAAGTGCCTGTATATAACTAAAATATTCACACATAAATGGTCTCATGTATGTTATCAGAGGTTGTATGCTAAAGTTTTGAATGAGAAACTACAGAGAAATGCTTAGATATCACCAGAGTAATCCTAAAACCTTTTCGTAGCCTTAATCATCTTAACTATCCTGTGCACAGAACAGCACTGAGAACAATGGTTCCATTACAAGTGTTCAGGTAATGGACTGAGTCATGGGTATGAGATCTTATGTCAGCTTCATCTCTGAAGCATACATATTCTGAAAACGCTCCCTGAATGTGTGTGTCTACCATTGCCTTATTGGGTGCTATTTTAGGTATTTGAGGTCTTAAAAAAAAACATCATAGTTTGTTATCTCCATCTTTAGAAGTTAAAAATACATAAATAAATAAATACATAAAATAAGGACTATAAAGGGGGCAAAAGATGTTAAGTCAGAGACAGAAGTCAACTGTGTAGTTGTATCAGGTCCAATGAAGCCATGATACCTATTCAACTTATTATACCTGGGAAATTCAAAAAGATGTAACAAACTTGTTGGAGATTTTCCCTTTAAAACTGCTAGTCTTTTGAGAAGTAGGTGTTGTAATCTTGCATATTTCAAAATTTTTTTTTTGATTCTACACCTTCCTCCTGCTTATGAGAGCTTGCTGTACAAATAATCATTACCAATATTAACAGGATGTGGCTAGAAGAAGAGGAAAACTAACTGTTATTTTATCAGTGATCAGTTCAACTCCCCACAGCATCATTAGATTTCTGTGTCCCTGAGATGCTATGCCTTGATGTTTTCAGAACTGAAGTCCCATAAGGTTCAGAGGCTTGATCCCAAGAGGAGTTATCAGAGAGACAGAAATTTTCCTTTTCTGGAAATAAATGTGATTGTTTCAGTGGCAGAGAGTACTCTACAAAAGTGTCCTGACTCCACTGAACAGCTCTTCAGAACTCATCCTCTTTGAAAGCAGTGTATTATTTGTGATCCACTATACTACTATAGTTCTTTCAGCTTCGGGAGAGATACAGTTAATTCAGCTAGGAATTGGAATGAAGAAACCATATTAGAGGACCCTTCTTTGATTTAAAAAAGGAAAACCTGCAGGATTTCAGAGCAATCTTCATGTAAACATTAGGTAACCAACCTTCCTTCCTCCCTTCCTCCCTTCCTTCCTTCCTGCCTGCCTGTCTTTCTTCCTCATAATTTTCTATTCTCGCTATTTTGAAACACGCCATTCCTTTCAGTGAGCTGGTACACAGGTGACAGTTCCAGCATCAGCATTGGCCATCTAGGTTACAACAGTTTCAGTATTTGCTGAAACAGCTGAGGTGGGAAATCAAGGAATTCTTTTGTGTCCCTTTCCAGACTCAGTATCTGATCTTTTCCATTTATGAGGCAGCATGAGCTGATAATGCATCTTATGGAAGAGGATTCTGGGAAATAGATATAGCAGCTCAGGACAGAAAGATAGGAAGTTACTGCCAAGTTATTCTTTCTTTCCCTGCAGGGATGGATAACCAGACAGAGGTGAGGAAGTTCATCCTCCTTGGCCTGACCAGCCTTCAAGGGCTACAGAAATTCGTGTTCATGCTGTTCTTACTGCTGTACCTGTCTGCCCTGCTGGGGAATATGGCAATCATGATTGTGGTGATATGTGAACCCCGGCTACACACCCCCATGTATTTTTTCCTCTGTAACCTCTCCTGCCTAGATATTTTCTTCTCCACAGTTACTGTGCCCAAGATGCTGGCTGGGTTCCTCTCAGGGCACCAGGACATTTCCTACACTGGCTGCCTAAGCCAGCTCCACTTCTCCTACTTCGCAGGAACCAGCGAAGCTTTGCTTCTGGCTGTCATGGCCTATGACCGCTTTGTGGCCATCTGCTACCCCCTGCGCTACACCCTGATCATGAGCCCACGGGCCTGCCTGCAGCTGGCTGCAGGCACTTGGACTACTGGCTTCCTTCATGCTCTGATGCACACAGTCATGACCTCCCGGCTCCATTTCTGTGGCCCCAACCACATCCAACACTACTTCTGCGACATCAAGCCTGTGGTGAAACTGGCCTGCAATAGCAGCCAGCTCAACCTGACCCTTCTCAACATCATCACAGGGAGTCTTGCTATAGGCCCCTTTGTCTTCATACTCTTTTCTTACCTATACATTTTTTCCTTCCTCCGACTGAAAGTCCAGTCCAAGGAGGGCAGGAGGAAAGCCTTCTCCACTTGCATCTCCCATCTCACAGTAGTGGCCTTATTCTATGTCCCTGTTATTTTTAACTATGTGCCACCTTCCTTAGGGAATTCACCCAGGTGGACAATGATAGCCACGCTTATGTATAATGTTGTCACGCCAGTCCTCAATCCTTTGATCTACACCCTGAGGAATGTGGAGGTGAAGCGTGCCCTAAAGAGAAGACTTTTCTCCAGAGAGTTACTAGCACAGAAAATGTTCTGCCTTGCAGCTTTTGTGGGGTAGTAGGCAATGGACAATGCAATGAGAGGAGCTTTTGGCTCAAGAATGTGTTGTGCAGAAATCTGCTTTTCACTGCCAACAGCCTGGGTCCCTTCAGAAATACCCTACGTACTGGATATGGTCTCATCTCTCCTATCTTGGGCATTAGCAGTGCTGAAAGATGAACATATATCAGTGGAACAGCCACTCCCATTCATCCAACTGGAAAAGAGAAGCAGCTCCAGAGAGTGATACTTCAATAAAAACACCTTTATTCGAGTGATTTGCCCACAAAGTCACTTGATTTTTCATTTTTTTTCTTTTTCTTTTCAGCAGCTGAATCCCACCCCCAGTCAGAGCTGTCAAGAGAAGTCAAGGCATGATTCATCTTATCCTAGAGCTGATAGACAGGGAGGGATTCATTTCTTTCCATGGGATTCAGTTGGCCACATACAGACATGTGTGTCATGCCACTTGAAATACTCTGGGTATCTCAGCTGGTGCCTCTCTGCTGCTCCAGAAAGGCATAGGTCTCCCATAGGCGCTATGCCAGATCCACCAGCCCTGTATGGATGTCAGATATCCTAGGGCTTCTAAGATGGTATTAGACACCTTTGTGTAGGCAACTTCATTTGCCAATAACTCACATAATACATTGTGTCTCTTAATATGGGCATTCTGTACAGCAGGGCAACAATATGGGAGCAAGTTTTGCTCTCCACCGAACAATGCCTGCTGATCTCTTTTAGGATCTGCCCTCTTCCTCTAGCCAGGAATTCCCTGGTAGCATTTACACTGGCTCATAGTTGCAACACAGTTACAAGCTTCCTATGGGGAATGCCTCTATGACTTTACTGCCCAGCATTACTGATAGTGTCATTTCCAAAGTTTGAAATACCACAACCTTGACAATGTAGCTTGATCCATTTTACAGATTCCTCCTTCCTCCAATTCTGTAGACTTGGGAAGATAACTTTTGGAGAGGGATCTCCCATTCTAAGACCACCTCGCCCTCTTCACGTGTGACTGGGATCACTTTGATCACTCTTTTATCCAAAATCGATGGTCTCTCATGTTTGCTACACTCAACTGCCACCCACAGTCTCTCAAAATCTTTATCAATACCTTCCTTTAGCTCTGCAGATCAAATAATGCTATATTGGGAGTGGGTAATTATATGCAGTGTACCAGCCTGCACATCTGGGATCAAACCAGCCAGCTGAGTGATCCCCAAGACACTGTCTTCAGTATTTGGGTAGAACGTAGAATCACAGGTACAGGCAGGAAGATGTAACCAGCCTTCAGCTGCTGACTGAATACTCAGGTCAAGCCTGTGGAGGTACACCATGGTCCATGAGACAGATTGACTTTGTGATTGTTTAACCCTTCAAGATATTGACTTTCTGCAGTAGTTTTAAAGGTGCCTTTCCAATCCACCTTAACCAGGACTCAAGATTTTTCTTGCAGCTCGAGTCTTCATATCCCATTTGTGAGTGCTGTAGGATCTAGGTGGAGAGACAAGGGTGAGTGGACTGGGCCCAGAAACTGGAGTCAGACCTGAGGTGATACTGGCTCTTGTGTCTGTGGTGCCAGTAACTGTGGCAAGAGAGGGTCCTAGCATCAGTCACCGGAGCAGGACCATGGGTCGTTGGGCCAGTGTACTCAAATATCAGCTACTGAGGGTGGCCAGGGTGAGTGGAGTGAGGGTCTCAGTGCCAGCAGCTGGAGTGGGGATCACAGGTCATAGTGCCCGTGTACCTTGGCAATAGCTGTGAGGGAGGGGGACAGAGTGCTTGTATTGTCCCTTAATCTGCTCTGTGTGTGTGTGTGTGTGTGTGTGTGTGATAAACACTCAGCCTCACTACTGGTTGAATTTGCAAAGAGGAGAGCAGCAGCTGTGCTTGGCCTGGAGAGGCCTCCCCTTGGTGCACCAGGCTGGGCTCCAGTGCCCAGACAGGAATCCTTGCATCCCAAAGCCCACTGGAGGCAGCGGCTTTATAACATTCCTCAACAAAATTACAATTTTGTAAGGGGGTGGGGCACAGAAAGTTGACTTGTGCGTTGGAGATACCATTATGTCAATATCTAAAGAACCACATGGCCAAGACACAGTTACTAGTTGAAGCAGCATTGTTCACTCATGCAAGCTTCATAATAAAATCCTTTGCCTATTTGCTAATCCTAATCACAAAGACCTTGCCAACAGGCAATAAGATTTTGCACCCAGTAGAAAACTAAAAAATATAATTCTGAGTCAAAAGCATTGATTTTTTTGTTCTCCACTCAGGAAACTGGCCAGCGTCTTGGGCATGACAGTGGAACATTGGCAGATTTCCCAAGTGGAAGTACATGGGTTATGAAAGTGCTAATCAGCCACAAACAGCACAATGATGAGGCTGTTCCCAGACATGGTCACAATGTAAATCATGAGGAAGACTAGAAAGAGCAGTATTGACATTTGTAAAGGTTTCCAAATGCCAGTAGGATGATTTTCCTGACCTGGTTTTAATGTCCTCATTTATTTTTTTGTCACGAATTGCACCTAGAAAAATGAATAACAGATTAAAAGTCAGGTAAAAAGCATTAATGGGAGTAGTTCTACATGTATTCTGTGTTTGAAACACACTGTAGTGTGTTTCGTTCAGTGAAGATCAAAACAAAAGAGGAAAAATTTCTTCCCTCTTTTAAGACTCATTTTAAAAGAGGTATTTGATGGGGGTGACGGAAGAGTGTGAATTGTCCTCAAGGTGTTTCTCCTTTTGCACTTACTGCAGGAAGGGTTTTTATGATTTAGATTCAGAAGAGCAGACCCTCACTCCAGCAGGAGTCAGGAGACTGACTCCTAAAGGGTCCATCTCCCTTACCTTCAGACATCTCCAATACGGATATCCACAGCTGGTGCTGTTGTTTCAGGTTCATTTTACAAATGAAAGAGGACTTGCCACCTGCCTAGACGCACTTTTCTTGTGACACCTGAGATGCCATACAGTATCTCCAGGGGCTGGTAAGTACAACACAAGGCAGACCCTTGGCTTGTGGAGCAGAAAGTGGAGGTCAGACAGAAGACCTGGGGGCCTCCCTGATGGTACAAGATTCCTATGTGTGGACAAATAAATTGAGCCATAGATTTCCATGTACTGTAACAGGAGCTTTGGAGGGATAGCTCACATGTGCACGCATATCCTGTAGACACAGAAATGCAGATAGGTGAACCTGGTTTTAAGCCCACCCCTACCTCAGGAGATGAATCACACCTGAGATATGACCAATTCTATCCATTACCTGCACAAAGGCAATACAAGTTTTGGTATAGAAATCTATACGCTAGAAATCTGATTTTGGGTGGATGAATCTCCCATCTATGACTGGAGAAAATAAATACCATCTTCTTTTTGAGCATTTAGCTACCACGTAATTTATATTACATCAATGTTAACACTTTGGTGTTCTACACACAAAATAGTAGAAGAGGATGTTATTGATTCAAAGCATTTGTAATCTTGGAATCATAGAATAATTGGAAGAAACCCCCAGAGGTCATCTGGTCTAAACCCCTCCTCAAAGCAGGTCTAAGAAGATGAAATTGTTAGGGATTTGTCTGGTTAAGTCTTGAACATCTCTGAGGATGGAGATTCCATGACCTTTCTGGGAAACTTCTTCCAGTATTTGACCACTCTCATGGTAGATAATAATAACAATAATAACAAATTAAATAAAAACATACGTCTAATAAGAATTTTCTATGTTCCAACCTGTGTCCCTTACCTCTTGTACTATCACCGTGCAGATCTGAGATGAGCCTGGCTTTGTCTTCTCTGTATCTGCTGATCGGGTAGTTGTAGAGAGGGAAAAAGGTGTCGCATTAGCCTTCTCCTCCTAAGGCTGACCAAGCCCAGTTTCCTCACCATCTCCTTGTACATCATGTGCTCAAGTCCCCTGAGCATCTTGAGAGCCTCCACTGGACTTGCTCCAGTACATCAACGTCCTTCATGTACTGGGGAGTCCAAAACTGGACACAATGCTCTAGAGGTATTCTCACAAGTACTAAAGAGAGGGTAAGGATCACTTCCCTCTGGGTCTGCTGGCTGCACTCTTACTAATACACCTGTCACGCTGTCATGCTATGAAGGTTCGATAGCAATGACTGAGACAGTAATATAATAATAATAAAAAAGATGTTTTTCCTCACACAAGTTCTTGGATTAGTAACATCCATTAAAATAATGCGATTACTAATTTAGGAAGGATAACACAAAACCATCAGTTACTAATTTAGAAAGGATAACCTGAAACCGTCGATTACTGCGTTATTAATTGGAAGGACTGCTTATCCCTACTTGAAAGCTTTCTTGTTCACTCTCCTAGTGAGAGGGCTCTCAACCTCGAGGAGTTACCTTAACCCAGCGTCCCAGGAAAAGGGGAGGGGGTGGAATACTCACGGTCCAGCCAGCCGGAGTGGATGATCAGGTCACGTTCCCGTCCCTGCTCAAACTCTCCTAGCTCCCAAGTCTCTTTTTATACGGCTGGGGCTCTGGGCAAACACTGCTTTTGCTGACTTTTTGCGAGTTTCACAATCACAGGACTGTTTGTTTGTCTGCTTGGGGGGACCCTGATATCGAGGCAAGACCACAATACCTCTGTATTGTTTCTTCCCTCCCCGGGGGTCCGTGCAGATTCCAGGTGGCAGACTTCACTTCTCCAGTCTTGTTAATCATTCCGCAGCCTTGCGCATATCAGGCCTTGCGCATATCGGTTGGTAGAGGACTTTAGTCCTGTTAAGTCCTCTGTTCAACAGCTTTGTGCACGTCAGCTCTTGTGCTCTCAGTTCTTCTGCATATCAATTGACAAACTTCAGTCCTGTTAACTCTTCACTCGCCCATCAACACCCAAGGTGTGGTTGGCCTTCATTTGTTGCAGTGATACACTGCAGACTCATTTTCAAGCTCTTGTTTTTCAGAATCCCCAGATCTTTCTCTGCAGACCTGCTTACTTGATAGTTGGACACAGCCTGCACTGTTGCATGGGGTTATTCCACCCAGATTCGAGCCATAGTATTTGCTTTTCCTTCATTTCAGGAGGTTCCTGTTAGCCCATTTCTCCAGCCTGTCAAGGCCCTCTGAATAGCAGCCATGCCCTCCAGTGTATCAGGTCCAGCAAAGCATCTCTCCTAGTCAGCTCGTCAATCACCTTCACCAAGAAATTATCTTCTGTGAATTCCAGAAATCTTCTCAGTTCCTTGTGCCCAGCTGCGCTGCCCTTCCAGCAGACATCGGGGTGGTTTGAGTCACCTGTGAGTACCAGGGGCTGTGACTGTGAGGCTTTCTCCTGCTACAGGATCATCTTATGTCTGTGTCCCCCACCACAGCACCTTTGTGAGTTGGTCCAGAGATTCCCACGTCCCTGGCTCTGCACTCTGTGAGCAGTTTCCTGGCTGCATGGCTGCCATGGACTTGATTGATGCCAAGAGCCCTACAACACTCCCCTGGAAGACAAAAAACAAGGAACATAATTGCACGCTAACTGGGCCAAGTACGACACCTACAGACCATGGCTCTGTTCTCACCACACACAGCCTCAGAACCAAGATCCCTGCACCACCAGAGCTCTGCCAAGCCCCACAGCCTGCCGCCCTGAATCACCCAGGCCCCAGGACTGTAACTCGGCCTCTGCCTCAGTCACTGCCCTACTCCCTCCAAAACACTATGAGTGACTTTACAGATGTCTTTGAGAAGAAGGCGGAAGAAACGCTACCACTCTATGACACATATGACTGCCACATTGACCTGATCCCAAGAAAGGAGGTGCCTTGCCACCCTGAATTAGCAGCCCTCAAAGAATACCTCAAGGACAATCTGGCACAGTGGTTTATCTACCTCTCCTACTGGCTCCTCATGCAGGAGGAGGGGAGGAAGACTACGGTCCTGTATAGATTACAAGAGGCTTAACAATATCATGGCGAAGAACTGGCACCCCCTGCTCCTCACCCCAGAGCTATTAACAATCCTCAGAGGTCTCTACTTGCTTTTGAATTTCATTCAGTTTCTGCCAGTTAGCTGCTGCTCAGGTCTCATGCCATCTAGGGTCAGGAAAAGTGAGTGGCCTTTTCTAATCATTCCACAGATAAAGCCTATTCAATCAGTGTATCCATTGCTAAGTCTGTATCGTTCTGTCTATGGCAATTAATGTGATAATATAGCTCGAGCAAATGGACCAGCTGAGCTATGGTTCAGTCTCAGGATATGGGAAGCAATACACACACTCCTAAACTTGTAAATTACACATCTACAGCTTAATTGTAAAAAAAAAAAAAAAAAAAAAAAGCTACTATGTAACTTAAATGACTACCACAATATAAGGACTTCATAAGATACACTCAGTATATGGCAGTAATTATGAAGCTGCAAACATTTATACATTCAGCACACAATAGCAGTTTGACAGTACTGATCAGCCTGTTCCTACTGTCTATGTATTAAAAGCATCTGACCTGAGAGTATTCACACATTGCAGCTTTCTGGCATGAGTGTGGAAGCTCCACCACAATGTCTTGCAGCAGTTTGGAAGTCAGCTAGGAGGGCTGAGCAACAGTCAACTACCTTCAAATCTTCTCCCACACAGATTTTGCAGTTGGAGGTTTTATTATCAGTGAGTCATTCTGGAGCATTTGTTCCTTTGTCACAGGTGGGACATCTCCAGCTGCAGCTACTCTGTTTCTGGCTGTCTGTCATTCTCACTGTGGCTCTTCTGGCCATTGCTGAGTGATAATGTTTCCACTTGTGCACAAGTCACCAACCACAGGCAATATGATCTTGCATCTTCAAGGTCATCTCCCACAGCTTCCTATGCCGAGCTTGGACCTGACTCATCACCTTGCCTGGTCTGATGATTATCAGACTGCTGACAGAACCCACTGCTATCCCCAACCGAGACCTGCTTGGGTGCTGTGGGTCTGTGCCCTCTTGGTGCAGGTGCCGTCCATGCTATGGCCACCCTGGGCTCCCAGCTCACCTTTGCTTGTGGAGCAGCCCCACTTGCTGCTTTCTGACATCTTCTTAGAAAAGAACCCGTGACTTTAGTAACTCTCCCAAGCAGTCACTCAGGTGTTGGAGGGACTGTCACAGGATGTGTGCCTGTGTCTGTGTGAACTTGAATATCTCAGTAATGGTCTCTGTGCTTCAGTTTAAAAGCCCCAGTTCCCACTGTTCTGAGTGATTGCACTTAGGCTGAAACAAGAACTTATGTATTTGGAAAGGAACACAGGACTGCAACTCTAAAAGAAAGAAAGATAGCAAGATTTTTCTTATGCTTCTTTATCGGGGGAAGTCTGGCTTTATTACTTGGGAGAAGAATATCTGGCTGAATTCACTGCTCGTAACACCATTTACACAACATCTTGAGTTTGCATTGCTACAGTCTGGCCTGAAAGCTCTGTATTGACAGTCTCTTAATCCAGGTCAACAATTGCTCACTGCATAAGAAGTAACAAAGAGAAGAGATTCCAGAACTCCAAAGCAGGGTAGAATTAGTAGGAGTACTGAATTATTTTTCACGCTCTTCCCAGAGAAGGCTCATATGTAGCTAGATGCATTTGCAGAGAGAATTTCAAATATACTTTGGGTGCTGTTTTCACAGGAATTTCTATAAGGGAAAACTGATGCAGTGTATTTTTTCAATTTTACTATTCCACCTGTCAGCCCAATGTAATTCAGCCTAACACCACCACCAAGATTGCAAATATCCCACTTTCTATTAATAGAATACTGACTCTTAGCTGGCTTCACTATACATGTATCACCTACTTTGATCTTCTAGTGAACACAGGGCTGAATTCAACTTGTATTGCAAATCAAGCAGGTTTTTCAAGAAGAATATTCAGTCCTGTCATTTGGGTTTCTTTATTATTAATAATAATAATAATAATAATTTTCTTGTGCCATTTCTCAGTGATGGATTATCCATCACTACCTTTTGTAAACTACTCCAGCTGACAATTAGTCTATTGGAAAATACTCTGTAACCACTGCTGCCTCACTGACCAGGTGAATACCTTTGCTACATCAAAAAGGCTCCTGGTCTCCCTGAAGGCAATTAGAGGCTTTGATCAAGCTATCCCTATACTTTTTTTCTTGATATATATACATATATATATATATATGTATATAAAAGTAAGTAAATAGATTTATTTCCTTAAGTCTTACTAGCAGGTACGTCCTATTAAAAATGAAGCTTACTATAAGAAATGTAACTCTTTATTTTATAACTTCGGGCTTTTATGTGGAAAAGAGTAAGGGTTTCTTATGTAGTAGGCTACAAAACAACACTGACAACTAAACCTTGCTCCCGAATTAATAACCTTTGCTATAGAGTTATGGAGTTCACTAACACAAGACAGCTCTAGGACCAAAAATGTAGCAGGGTTCCAAGAAGGACTCAGCATGTCCAGGGTAAAGGAAAGTAAAAAGGCTGGGCTTTAAGAGCCAATATAAATGTGCTGGTTACTTCAGCTAATGATCTTAGTGTCTTTTCACAGTTAGTGAGTCTACAGAGAGGTATAAATTGGGAGGCATAAATCCCACTCAGCAGGTCTCTCCATCCCTTTATTTTCTAATTTCTGGTAGCAATATGGGAGGATCAAAACAGATCTCAAGGACTAACACCCTCACCCCATCCCCTGAAAAAAGAAAAAAAAAGAAAGAAAAAAGAAAAGATGTTTCTGTGAAAAATTTCCTTCCCTCTGTCATGACCAAAAGCATGGCAGAAATGACACTGAAGCAGACCACAGTGAGAGAGTTCATCCTTTGGGGACTGCCCTCCAGCTTAGAGGCACAAATGATCCTCTCTGTGGTGTTTCTGCCCCTCCATCTCATGACTCTGCCTGGCAACCTCCTTATATTGCTGTCTGTTGATCACGACTGATACTTTCTCATAGCCACATGCCTCTTCCTCAGCAACCCTTTTTTCCTCCAGATCCACCATTCATCTGTTACAGAGCCTGAAATGTTGGGTGACCTCTTCTGTGCAGAGGAGATCATCTCTTTGGAAGGATGTGTGTCCCAGATGTTCTTCCTTCATCTCTGTCTGTACAGAGATCTGCCTCCTCACTGCAACAGCCTATGACTGCTACAGGGCCATCTGCAACCCCATGCACTAGCATCTCACACTCATGCAAGAGTACGCCTACAGCTGGCTGGGGCTGTGTGCATGGGGACAGGGATCCCCTGTGGCCTGACTGGAATTATGATCAAACTGCCCTGCTTCACAGAATTTGACAGCTTGGTCTGTGATGTGCAGCCAGTGGTCAAGGCGGCTTGCATGAATGCCTACATTATTGAGATGCTGAAAATCTCCAGCTCTGGGCTCATCTAGGCTTGCTTCATGGTCCCATTGGCCTCTTATGGCATCCTCCCAGTCTTGCTAAAGAAACATCTGTGCAAAGGTGTGCACAAGGCCCTCAGTGCTTCTGCCATCGGGCTCATGGTTGTAATGCTCTTCCTGGGATACTGCATCTTCATTTACTCCTGCCCTTGCACCAGCTTCACTGAGGACACTGTGATACCAGTCTTCTTAAAACAACCGTCACCTCCTGCTAAATCCCATAATCTGCATCCTGGGAAATGAGTACATGAGGTGGGCACTCCCCAAGCCAATTGGGAGAAAAGTAGCCACAGAGGAGAAATAAAAGCTAGAGCAAAAGCAGCTGCACTTTCCAGGGTCAGCTGCTGTTTTTTTCAGCTTTATCAGCAATAGGTGAATTTCATTGTGACAAATCAGCTTCTAACCTCTTTCTGTGCAGACAATCCTGGTAACTCAGTTTGTAACCTGCAGGCCATGCTTATCAGCCTGTGTTTGAACTCTCTTGCCTCACCGAGAAACACAAAAAAAAGGGCTTTCTTCCAAGATTAAGTTACCATACAAAAGATGTCACTTTCTACCCTCCTTTTTTTTTTTGGAAGTATATTCAGAGCAATGTGCAAGTATTCATTTTGAGATAAGATTTTAGGAAGCTGAGGCTTGGTTAATTCCTTTGCTTGATTTTCCCCCACACTGTTCTCAAGCTGTTCTAAACATCCATAGTTCTTACTGACAGAGCAGCTAAAGATGGAAATGAAGAACCGGAAAAAATAATCCTGTCCATACTTGACTTTTTGTCACTATTGCAAGGAGATAAGAAACATAATGGTTGAATGCCATTCATTAGGCATATTGTTTATTAATATTTCTCTCTTTTTAAGGAAAATCCCTTAAAATGAACGCCTGAAGCTGCAATCCTTTGTCAGTTCTCCATCGGCGCTTTTGATCACTCAGTTTGCACTCGTTGCAGTGTGCAGATTTTCAGCATGGCAGCTCTTATTCAGAGCCTTCTTCCACACTGAGTTTGTGATCCCTTTCCTAAGTCCAAGTCATTTGGTCAGAGCTCATGGGCTGTATTCTGCTCTCCCAGTGCGTAAACTTGGTGTTAGTTCACCAAGAACACCTTTAAGAAGGCAAAGCGAGTTATGTGGCATGGGTGAACATTTGTTCTTTGTCTCCAGAGGCCATTGAAATGGACCTTGAACAATTGTGTGAGCTACTATAGCCACACAGGTGTTCTGGGTGACTAACTGGACCCACAGCTCTGCTCCCAAGGGACTTATTAAATCTCTTCCAAAGCTTATACTGTCAACAACCTAGGATGATTTAACAAATCCCTTTGTGACTCTCTAGTAAGGCATGCATTTAACATTTCTTGAGTCCCAAATCTGTCTTTCAGACAAGCACACAGCCCAAGCTTTATCAGTTCTCTGTGACTTCATCACAGCACAAAAGGTTCTGTATTTGGTGTTCAGAGTAATTGAGTACCGCATGCTCTTGCTCTCCAGAACTAGCTGTTACGGGGAAGGGTTGAGGGTGTAAGTCACCTCTGCATCCCTGTTTATCCTGTCAGTGTTGAGCTTCAACTTCTGATTTGGGGGCAGGTCTTCTTCGCATTGGCAGGAATGCTTTGTAAGTAGGCAGGAAGTTCAGTTTCTATTTTGATTTTTGCATTGTTCATGAAGTAACCAATCAAGATTTATTTTATTTTATTTTATTTATTTGCTTCTTTGTTTGTTTGTTTGTTTATTAAGTAAAGGCTTGAACTAGTTAAATATCAGGATGATCTTCCAGTATGAGGGGACCATGTGCACAAGATAACTTGGGTATATTAGAGGGACCCCCCCCCCCAAAAAAAAAAAAAAATCCAAACCAAAGCAAACCCTGCCTGTTCAGTTGCTGGAATTATCCATTCCTCTGGCTAGAGGAATTTACGGATGCCGATCAGAAGGAAGAAATTTGTTTATCCATCTCCATTTTTTAGACCAAAAATTGCTTTTTCTTTTATAGAGAAAAAACACTGGAATTCAACTCACAATCATTCTTTTTCCGGACACCACTGGAAACTACATAAGTAAGCTCTGTTTTTCCTCCCTACTCTGTTTGCTTTTGGGTTTGTTGCAGGGAGAAGGGGCTGAGACGTTGACTGGAAGGAGAACAACACTTCTGTTTGGTTGCTTTTCAGTCCTTTTTGCAAGACCTTGAGTACAGGAGGAAATCAGGCATCTGATTCTACCAGGTGTCTTTGGAGACATCAGTATCTGTCTCTCAGCAGACTCCAAATGAAGACAGGAGCCTCTGTGCGGGTCCTTGGCAACTTTAGAGCCCTATGAAAATGTTAGTTGTGGGAGCTGTAACAGGCGAAAATACTAATGTAAATGTACATTTTACAGGCTTGTGGCTCCACTTGTAACAGCTGCAGACCACTTTGGGGGTATTCAGCCACTTCTGGAGCGTCCACATGCTGTTAGAAATGTAGCTATCGTTCAGGTGCTTGGTTAGCCCTGTTCTCAGAAGCTCAGCGTATCAGCAGCAAGGAAACCACAGTGACGTTGATTTCCAAATACAAGAACCCTGGGTTCATACTCAGAGATGGTTTCATTTTAGCAAAGTGGGGAACTTTGAGAAGTCCTGCCGTTTCCCACATCATTATTTCTGTTGTGTGACTGCCTTGAACCATGCGCTGTAAACAAGCTTTCTCCTTTGTTGGACAGGGTTCCTATTCGATGTCCTCTCGTCTCACTCCTGTTCCAAAGGCAAGATTTTGTGTTTGTGTATGTGTACTTTTGATTAGTTTGCCAAAATTTTTAGATTTTCATTTCAAAATGAAAATAAAATTACAGGAACACTGGAATATGGAATGGGCAGAGATATTCAAGGTCACTGAATTTGTGACTGCAGGTGTTGCATTGCTTGATCCCTCATAAATACATCAGATATCAAGCAGCTGAGGTTTCTGACTGGCTCCTGACTGAAAAGCAGGTGAATCTGCTCTCCCCAAGCAAGGTTGCAGCTGGGGAAGTGAATGCCACACTCAAATGAATTTGCAGACAGCTACCTAGCAGGAAAAGGTGGTGTCATACCATGTTTGGAGACTATGCTGGGTATTCTTACTTTTGGGAGGAGGTTGGAAAACCAGGCAAGACTCAGCAAACAGCAGCAACAAGTATCTAGGGTCTTAAAAATGATCTTTTAGTGAAAGCCTAAATCCCCAGTCTATGAGATCTATGAAGAAGTTAGCAGTGACTTCCCTGAAGTCTATTCAGATGTCATCTCACTAAACTGCAATGCCCAACACAGAAGTCTTCCACTAATCATTTGGTTTCCTCTACAGTGAAGGAAGAGGAATAACTGCAGGCACAGATTCATCCCTTTTATGTCTGACAATTGCAGACAGGTAGCTTAAACGAGACACCTGGAATCAGGAAAGATGGATCCTGAGGTACATTCTGCCAGGAGGCAAATCTTCCTGCAACCTGATAGCTCCTGAGTAAGTCAGAGAAGTAAGTCAGCTTGCATTGCATTGTCTGGAAACTGAAGAAAGCCCACAGTCTCCTTTGGAAACCTGTTCCAGTACTCGCTTGTCCTTCAAACTTGAATACTTCTGCTAATATTAGGCATCACCTTTTGGGTGAAACTGTTAGGCTGTTCTGTCTTTCTTCCTCCATACAGCTCAAGTTTGTATGATTGTCATCATGTTCTGTCCTCTCATACCATAAATTTAATTCTCTTTTCACCATGTCCTTTCTCCTAGGTGCGACGCAGCAGTAAACATGGTGTGGCAGAATCACACTAGAGTGAGTGAGTTCTTCCTCTTGGGCCTCACCACCAACCATGCTGTAGAGCTGGCCCTCTTCACCTTCTTCATGGTCGTCTACGTGCTGATTATTTTGGGCAACATTCTCATCATCTTCACGATTGCACATGACCAGCGTCTGCACAGTCCCATGTACTTCTTCCTCAGCAACCTCTCTGTCATTGACGTCTGCCACTCCTCAGTGGTGATGCCCAGGATGCTGGCTGACTTCCTGGTGGACAAGAAGAGCATCTCCTTTGAGGAGTGCATGGCACAGATGTTCTTCCTCCACTTCTTTGCCTGCACAGAGATCTTTCTCCTCACCATCATGGCCTATGATCGCTGCATAGCTATCTGCAACCCCATGCATTATGGCACCATCATGAGCCGGAAGATGTGCCTCCAGCTGGCCACAGTCATGTGGATGGGAGGACTGATGCATTCTGTGTCCCTCACTGCCCTGACCCTCAGTCTCCCATACTGTGGTCCCAGTGCCATTGACAACTTCTTTTGTGATGCCCCTTTGATCATTAAGTTGTCCTGCACAAACACCCATGTCTTAGAAATGCTCCTTGTCGCCACCTCAGGCCTCATCTCTGTGGTCTGCTTCCTGGTGCTGGTGACTTCCTATGTGGTCATTTTGGTCTCACTAAGGAACTATCTCTCGGAAGGGCAACACAAGGCATTATCTACCGGTGCTGCTCACCTGACATTGGTGACACTTTTCCTGGGACACTGCATTTTCACCTATCTCAGGCCAGCCAAGAGTTTAGCTGCAGACAAAGTCGTGTCAGTTTTCTTCACGGCCATTACCCCTCTGATGAACCCCATTATCTATACCTTTAGGAATGAGGACATGAAAAATGCTTTGAGAAAGCTACACAGGCGGCAGATTGATTCCCAAGACAAGTGACACTGTTGGGAGTGAACGGAAGGCTGCCAATCCCTGTGTACTGTCTGTCCCTATCCCCTCCCTCCAGGGTATTCTCTGGCATGTATCTTCAGCTTTTGACTTCTCTGCGCCCTTAGCACTGAGGTGAAATCAAACAATGGCACTGGCTCTCATCCACAACAAGTTCTTTGAGGGATGCTATAAGCTCATTTATCAGAGGGAAAGTTTTGAAATACAAATGCCAAGGATATTCTAGATTGCTGTGCTCTAAGGACCCAGCTCCTTTGGGCTCTTCATCTCAGCAGCCTAAGTGTATTTTGCAGGAACACTTCTTCCATTCTAAGGAAAATTATCCCTTCACCCTACATACTCCTAGAAGAAGTTAATGCTTTAGCAAACACAAGACTGCTTATACAGTTTCCTCTTCTGGCCCGTGTGGTTAGCCTGAATTTGAGGGTTTCAACTTGTCCACATTCAGATAAGGATTTCATGGATGTACAGGTTTTGTGCAGACAGCTATTTTTAGCCCAAACCCTACTGCCTCTCTTTCCCTGTATGCAGCAGGACAGATCTTTTCTTTACGCAGGATGTTGCTAAATAAGCAGGAGAAGGCAGGTTTGAGCTCTTTGCCCATTTTCAGCAGGGTGTCTGAATCAAATGATACTTTTACCTTAGATACATCTACTTATCTATTTTCCATATGGCTGCGCAAATGTGTTAGCACAACTTTGGGTGCAGCTTATGATTTGAAACAAGGAGCGAGGAGAGATAGACACTCCCAAGTCTCCACTGCCATCAGGAAAAAGAGCAGATAGACACATGCTATGTAGATAGATGATGGTACAGTAGCATCAGCTGAGGAAGCTCACAGTCCTTGTCCTCTGGGCCACAGGCAAACTCCTCTCTGGGGCAAAAGCATGACACAGATTCCTCCTGTGACAAATTGCCAAGGACCATAGTGGGGTTTTGCTTGCATGCTTTTAGACTGAGGTAGCTGACCAATGTTAATGCTTAGCTCTTGCAAAACAGCCTCCTTCATCAAGAGACATAAGAAAACAAAGAATACTGCCCTCACAACCAGCGGCCTTCTTTTGCTATCCACAGGAAATCAGCAGGAAGAGAACCTGTCTGATGGGCAAATGATTAAAGTTCAGCAGCCTCCCAATGCTCCTAATTTGTGGTAGGCTAAAGAAAATACCGAGAGAGAATGGGGCATTATATCCTCCCGCAGCCAGATCTTTATGCAGTGCTGCACGTTTAGAGGGCTCCTGAGAACCTCTTGGGGTATGCTGAAGGAGGTAAAGGGGTTTTTTGTCTCTTGATCAAGAACAAAGCTCCAGCACAGATGCTTTTACAGTGTGCAAAGGTACTTTGGAGGCCAGACTAGCTTCTGCCTGCTCCCAGCCCTTCTCAGCTGTATTTCTTGTAGCACATTAAAGCACTTTGCATGTGAGTGAGAGATTTCCCTTGCTCTGGTACTGCTGTAAGTCTACACCACCTCACCCGAGAGCTGGAGCAATTCATGAGCCAGCTGTGCTGACCCCATACTTTCAAAGAGCTCGCAGTCTACTTATACGTTCACAGTCTACTTGTACTTATGCCCTCACATCCAGCCAGCCCACAGGGCATTCCATGGCAGAGGGGGGATGCTGTGCACCAGGCTGGGGCCCTGCTCTGGCATCTCCGATTCAGTCCTGGCAGGGCTCTTCAGTGTTGGCTCAGCTCTCCGTTCTGATTCCCAATGCTGCAGCACTTCAGGGGTGCAGAGGCAGCCACAAGGGCACTGCTGTGTGTGAGGTTTGACGGAGATGCCAAGCTGGGAATGCCATAGTCTGGGAAGCTGATCACAGCCTCCAGCACTTTCCTGGAGTTCTTTGTAGGCAGGGCTCTAGGAAGGGTGTTAATTTCTCCCTTTGAAGCAATTTGGGTTGCTTGGAGTGGTCCACGTTTGACATAAAAAATCCTACTGTAGGATGGTGTAGAGTAGCTGATGGGGATAAATGTTCTTATGGTGGTCCTTTGCCTTTTTCAAAGCACAGTCTTTGGTTGCCAGTGCACAGGTTTTGATTTTCTCCAGGATCACCACACTGAAAGTGTTAAGTGCTCATCTGAGTGGTGGCAAACAAAGCACTACAGCAGATGAGGGCCCTTGCAGTTAAGGTACATTTCCACACTTAAGGTTAATTCCTTCTCATTTCTGCAATTCAGAGGTTTCAGGTTTGTGAACCAGAGAAGAGGACCAGGTTCACCTCATTATCATTGTTAATTTGATCCAGCACTGATTTCCAATTGTTTATGTACAGGTTCTGTGTGTCAGCGTTAGTGGCTAAGATGCCAGTTCTACATGTCCCCAGTGATTCTTTCCTTCTGCTCCAAGGACAGCTGTGGCAGAAACCTCCAGTGGTTCCTTCTAGCTGTGAAATGTGGCTGTGTTTAGAACCTTTTGATAGGAATGGAAAACATTTGATTTCCCATGTACTAAGAAGGCGGCATTAAGCTTGAGCTCTGCAAGAAAGAGGTGTTCTAATCTGGAGTGCATATTTATGACAAAGTCCTGCTTTCTGGGAACACACTTTCCTTCCTCTTTCTTTCCTTCCCATATATTTCATTCCTTTGTCCATGTAAGATTCCCAGGCCATCCAGAACATCCACTGAAATACCAGAAAGAGCGGTCTTGGGAAACTGTGCTTCAAAAAGCCAAATGCCCCTACCTTGCTTCAGATGGAGAAGGGGGCCAAACCTCAACAAGATGAAAAGTCCTCTGAGCTTGTCAGGCAGCCTGGATACCTGTTTTCAAGCTTGGGACAATTCATTTTCTGGAAACAGTTTCAATGAAGCGGTGTTGGCTTCCAATAAATCATTGGGCCAGATGTTCAACACCCACAATCCCATGGGCTCTGATGAGAGATATCAGTGATCCCTTATGGGCATAGCTCCAAAACATCTTCTGGTCCTTGCTCCCTTTGGCATTGATGGCCTTTGGGGTGGCTCTGAGCTAGTGCTGTCAGGGTTGGCTGTGTCCAGCTGCAGCCCTGCAGCAGGTGCACCGGGATGTCACAGCTGTCATTGTTGTCATATTCAGCAGGGACACATCAGTTCACTGCTGAAAGGCTGCTGAAAGGCTGCTGAAGGAGCTAGAGTGGGGTGCTGTGAGGCGGAGGAGGGAGTAGTGGGTCTTGGGGAGAGAATGTAATGATGCTGCAAGTGGCCTGGGAGAAGTTTGCTTTGCAGTCCTGCCACACACACACGCCTTTATTTTCTTTCAGGTAGAAAAGGAATTCCCACAAGAAAATCCCTCCAGGACTCCATCAGGAGTCCTCACAGTTGAGACCACAGACCAGACAGTATGAGTATGGAATATGAGTATGACAAGAAGGGAAGAAAGCCTTCCAAATGAAGCCTTATGTTCAATCACAGAATGGTAACGTGACCATTGCCTCTTTGTTGTTTGTTTTTTTTTTTGTTTTTTTTTCCTGTGGAAGCCAGTGAGAGCAGGATGCTGAATGAAGACTCTGTGCCAATGTCTGGAAGGCCACAGAAGGAGGAAAGTCCCCAAGCCTTTCCCTTTCTGGCTTGGTGTTTCTTCTCTACTGACCGCTGCAGGGGAAGGCTTTGGGGAACAGGGGGTTGTGTGTGAGTGGATATGGGCAGTGGGGAGCTCCAAACTCCTTATGGTATGGGGAAGGAGGCAGGGGAGGCAGCTGGGAGAGCATGAAAGGGAGGGCTGTGCAGATGGATGAAGTTAGCTGCTTGTTAGTGATTTGATCTGGGAATCTGTTGCATAACTCTCTGCTTGTCTATCTTCTTTCCCCTTGATGTAGCATCCTGGGACAATGAAGGAGCCAAGGGGATTATGAAAGGAGGCATATGTGCCAATCCTATGGCACCAGACGTGATGGCTCTGCATGTGCTGGACAGCTGGCTGATGTCATTGCAAGCCCACCCTCAATCATCTTGGAAAGACAAGAGTGATCAGGAAGGTTCCTGATGCTTGCTAAAAGGCCCATGTCATCCCCATTTGAAAGAAGGGCATCAAGGGAGATCCAGGGAACTATAGGCCTGCCAGCCTTACCTCAGTTGCTGGGAAGGTTTTGGAGCAAATGTTCATGGAAGTCATTCCTAAACACAGGAAGGACAAGAATGAGATTGGTGAGGCAGTATGGCTGACCAAGGCAATTGTCCCAGTTGCTCACCTTACTTTGACTTTTTTCACTCCAGGTCTCCCTCACTTTACAGCACTGTCTCCATGCCCATTGGGTGTTGCCTGAAAAACAAAGCTATGGGCTTCTGCTATTTGCTGATGTCTGAGCTCCCCAACAAGCCATTTGGCTTCTTTCAAAGCCCTGCTAATGCTCCTCAGTCACCTAAGATGTTCCAGTCCCAAACGTGCTTGTGTCCTCAAATTCATACTATATCCCAGCAGTGAACTGCACATCCTTCTTCTTAAACATGACCACCGCATGCTCTGTGTTCTCCATCCTGCCTGTACCAGCCACATTCCTACATGCACACAGCTCTTTTCCTGCACTCCTATCCCAGCCCTACACAGTGGCAAACACTGTCTCTCAGCTGTGACCCATTGGCCTTTCGGAAGAAGCCTTGGGCTTCCTGGCATTTCCTGGTGCTTATTACAACCTTTCTGGCTTCCTCCAGAGATCTTAGGAGGGGACAGTTTGCTATTGGTTCTAATAAGGGTCTTTCTGACTATCTTTTATGAAATGCTTGCATTTTCATGATTTTGGGGGGGGGGATAGTCGTGGAAAAGCACCAAATATACTAAAACAGGCACTGAGTTGGCTGCCAAGAAGAAGCATCTGAGATATCCACAGGCCTGAGGCTTCAGGGCAAGACTTCTCTCCACAGAAGTGGGTCCAGCCTCTGACACTTTCTAGAGAGGAAAATCAGCAGTTTCCATGCCATCTGAGGACTCAAGGGGTGAGTTCTGGTGAGACCACCTTTCACCTGGCCCATTTTAGATATGTACTTCAGGATGGGGAACCATGCCTCGTATTGGTCATGCTGATAACATTGGCATTGCCTTCACAAGGTGCCACGCTGCCATTCAGAGGGACCTTGACAGTCTGTAGAGATATGCAGAGAGGAACCTCCTGAAGTTCAACAAAGGCAAGTGCAGGGTCCTGCCTCTAGGGAGGAATAACCCCGTGCACCAGGACAGGTTGGGGCTGGACCTGCTGGAAAGCAGCTCTGCAGAGAAGGACCTGGGAGTGCTGGTGGACTGTGAGCCAGCAATGTGCCTGGTGGCAAAGGTGGCCAGTGGTATCCTGAGCATCATAGGAGCAGGTAGCATTGCCAGCAGGTAGAGGGAGGTGATCCTTTCCCTCTACTCAGCTCTGCTGAAGCCACAGCTGGACTACTGTGTCCAGTTCTGGGCTCCCCAGTAAAAGAGGGATGTGGCACTACTGGAGCAAGTCCAGCGGAGGGCTCCAAAGATGATGAGGGGACTGGAGCATCTCTCTTATGAGGAAAAGCTGAGAGAGCTGGGCCTGTTCAGCCTGGAGAAGAGAAGACTGAGAGGGGAATCTTATCAGCGTGTATTAGTATCTGAAGGGAAAGTGTTGAGAGGTTGGGGCCAGACTCTTTTCAGTGATGCCCGGCAACAGGACAAGGAGCAATGGGCACAAGCTGAAACACAGGAAGTTCCATCTGAACATGAGGAAAAACTTCTTGACTGTGAGGGTGACAGAGCACTGGAACAGGTTGCCCAGAGATGCTGTTGAGTCTCCGTCCCTGGAGATATTCAAAAGGTATCTGGACACAATCCTGTGCAATGTGCTGTAGGTGTCCCTGCTTGAGCAGGGGGGTTGGACTAGACGATCTCCAGAGGTCCCTTCCAACCTCAACCATTCTGTGATTCTGGGAAGCTTTACACATTTTCTCGACCAAGAATGGAAGAATCACACCCTACACTTGGAAAGGGGTGAAGTTGTGGGGTACACGGTTTGCTTCAGAAGGCATTCAGTATGCTTGCAGTACAAAAAGGTTGCGAAGGTGAATGGGCATGAAAGAAATATTCAATGGAGCTCCATGGAAGGAGGATGGAGCTGTACATAATATGAGGTGATACAGATCAGATCAGCACGTAGAGAAGACTTCTGCAGAGATGGCTTTGTGAGGGAGTACTGTAACTTCTCTGGCACAACCCAAGTGGCCTCATCGATTGGGGAAAACAAACGTTCAAGTCATGAGCCAGCTCAGGTGGCCAGCATAGCTACTGAGGAGGGACCAGCAGCAGGCACTGCATATGGGTGTGGATCAGCATCTCCAAGAGAGTGCCCACTACAGCGTGAACATTGGCACCCCTACACTCCCATAATGGGGAGCAGAGAAGCACCAACCCACCAGAGGGCTCCCAGAATGCCTCAGCAGACTGTGTGGGTGGGTATAGATCGGCATGCAGGAGAGGTTACGTCTCTGGCCTGAGCACCAGCACTGCCACATTCCCTATGACAGGGAACCAGTCAAACTCCCTGAAGCCTTTGGTAGCTGGTGGAGGTGCACAGGGCACCACCAACCATCTGCATTCAAATGGCACAAACCAGAACTGGCATTGGGCCTTCCCATGCTGCGGTGTCCAGCTTAACCGTCTTGCAAGTGGGCAACAGCTGCTGGAACCTGCCACTGTCTCTGGGTCTCCATGGTTCCTGATACCTGGCAGAGACTTGTGGAGCTGCCAGAGAGCTACTGGGAGACTCCTGCACCAAACGGGAAAGAAAAAAGGTTTTCAAAAGAACCAGTTTAGGAGCTGCTCCTACCTGCCCTTGGGAGCTGCCCTACCCTTTTCTCATGAGCCAGCCACCTGTGCTGGAGGCACCTGGGGATGCTGCTTTGGAACGCAGCAGTTGATTACCCTCTGGCCTATGGACGTACAGCTATGTCCAAGGGGTCTGGAGAGCTGAAGAACAGCAGCCCCTCCCACCAGCAAGGAGCTCAACAGTGGCTTCTACCCGTTGTATCTCATCCTCCACCATGCACTGTGATAAAGAGTGTGGCTCTGTCTTCTTGGTGACCTCTTGGTAAGCATTCAAAGGCTGCTGTCAGGTCCCCCTGAAGCCTTCCCTTCTCCAGGCTGAACAATCCCAGCCTCCTCAGCCTCTCCTCATAGGATAAGTGCTTCAGCCCCAGACCATCTGGGTAGCCCTCCACTGAACTCGTCCAAGTTTCTCCACAGCTCCCCTGTATGGAGGGGTGTGTGTGTGTGTGTGTGTGTGTGTGTGTGTGAGCAAAACTGGATGCAGTATCTAGATACAGACTAGCAAGTACTGAATAGAGGTGGATAATCACTTCCCTTGGTCTCCTGGCTGTGCTTCTGTTAACACAGCCCTGCATGCTGTTGGCCTTCTTTGCTGCCAGAGTACGCTGCAGGCTCACGTCCAGCTCACGCTTGGCCAGGATCCCCCCGTCCCTTTTCTGCAGAGCAGCTCCCCAGACAGGCAGTCTCATGCCTGTATTGTGGGAGGCATTCTTCCTTCCCAAGGTCAGGACTTTGCATTTGTCCTTGCTGAAGTATGCTTTAACACACCTAACACCAGACTCAGCACTACATTCAGTAGAAAATGTAAGCACCTCTAGGCACACAGCATTTTTCAGGTGCCAAAGAGAAGTACTTCTTCCTGTAAATCTCCATTCATCTTTCTTTTATTGATTTCAGTAAGGAAAAAAAAAAATCATGTCTAGTGATGAAATTAACCTACTTAACCCTTAATGGTCTTTAAATACTTCTGGATTTTATTGGATCTGCAAAGGATCTTAGGCATACTAGAATGTACGGATATGTTTAATTTGTCACTATGGATCATTCCCTGTTTTGCTCCGGAGTCCAGTTTTCCTGACCATCCACACTGCAAGGGTTCTAGACTGTGCTGGGAATGATTTTGTCACTTCACTACTTCTCTCTCCAGAGATGATTTGGTGTTAGGTGAGTGCAGAGACCAAGCAGCTGGCCAGATGGGATTTTGTTTCGTCTCTTTATCCAGCTCAGTCCTCCACCAATGCTCCAGAAGGCATCATAACTCAATTGCGCTCATGCATGACTTTCTCATTTGGTTTCTCATCACACTCATTTGGCATGGTGTTGAGGGCTGTGAGGAAGTCTTCTTAATCTGATGGGCCCATTCTGAAGAAAAAAAGTCATTTGGAATTAAACTTCTTCCTCCCAGATGCAGAGGAGAAATTCATGCGTATAGGAACTGCAATAGCTACCACCAGAGATCAGAGAATCACAGAGTCATTCAGGTCAGAAGGGACCTTGGGAGGGCTTTAGTCCAACCTTCTGCTCAATGCTAAGTCAACACTGAATCCACATCAAGTTTCTCAGACCTTTGTCCAGTTGGATCTGGAAAACCAGCAGAGTAAGAGATAGCACATGCTCTCTTGGCCCTTGCTCCACAGCTTTGTTCAGTTCTTGGTTGAGTTTATGTCCATTGTCTCTCATTCTTCTGCCATGTATCACTGTGAGGAGCCTGGCTCTTTATTCATGGTAAGCTTGTAATGGAGGAATGCTATGACATGCCCCTGAAGCCTTCCCTTCTCCAGGTGGAGCCTAGCCAGGCCCAGCTCCCTAACCTCTTCTCAGAGGGCAGGTGCTCCAGCTCCCTACTGTCTTGATGGCCCTCTGCTGAACTCACTCTGGTTTATTGATGTCTTTCTTTTACTGAAGGCACAAAACTGAATGCTGTATCTAGGTGTGGTCTAATGAGTGCTGAGCAAGGAAGGATAGCCACTTCTCAGTGTGATGTGCTGCTCATTGTTGGGACCGGAGTGCAGACAGATGTGGCATGATCTTTCACTCATTGTGATCCACATGTTAGTGGAGAATCCACTTCTAAATCATTCATAGATGACCTGATTCTGGGTCAGGGTTTTGTACATAGCAGAGTTGGTCCGTGACACAAGATTTTGCTGGTCATCCGAGGCAGGGTGGGGGTTTGGCCCCCAGCACATGCTGGGTAGCTGGGTGGCCTTCCCTTCAGTTCCTGCAGTGCCAATCCTCCCTGCCACCACTGGTGGTGAGGGCTGCAGCGGTGGAGGGGGAGGGTGCAAGCAGGAGGCCCCTTCTTGCATCAGGAGGGGTCCAGCTCCCATCTTCTTTTTATTCTTTACCTCCCCTGCTCAGGAGCTAGTTGACCTGACAGCTTGAAAAGTCAGCTGCCACCCTCAGCCTCCCCTAGTGTGGTGGTCACTGGGTCCAGCTCCAGCATGCCCCTCACCCTCTGCAGGGTGTGGGGTAGACCTGGCATCACTCTACTGGCTCTGCCATGGCAGATGGGCGAGCATGGGTGGCAGCCAGACAGCCATTTCCACACAGTTTCAGCAGGCGGGTGGGCCTGGCCCCTGATGCTTAAGACTCATGAGCTGGGTAGAACTTGTCTTGATGCCAACCCACCTGCCCCACCCCTGGGCCTGGTGCTACCCTACTCCTGTGGTGGTTTGGGAGAATACTGAGCAAAGGGGAGGCATTGGGGTCAAGTACCACTCTCTTTTATCTTTTCTTTCCTTCCCACACATTCTGGGCTTGGTAATAAGCGCGTCTCCCAGAGTGCTTGATGGCTGGAGGGTGTATAGGGGAGACAGAGACAGATGACGTGCATGGAATCTCCTTCCCTGGAAAGCTCACAGATCCTGGTGAGCCACACCTGATCAGCCCCATGCAGCCACAGCTGCCTTCCTCCTGTGCAGTGAGAGAAGGGCTGTGGGGTGGTGAGGGCTTGCCTGGGCCCCCTGCTGTCTTGGGGTGCCAGGCAGCCTGAGGTCAGGGATTCTTCCTCAGCCCCAAGTGACATCTGGGCCCCAAAGTGAAGGAACAGCAACAGAGAATATTAATTTAAATAAAATAAAATAAAATAGAATAACATAACATAAAATAAATAAAATAAAAACACTGACCAATTAGAGAAAGAGCGTAGATTAATAAACAGCACCTTTCCCTTCTGTAGGACAGTGTGTTGTTTTGTTTGTGAAGCAATAAGTGGGTCTCCCAGTGAGCTTGGGGCAGGAGAAAGGGGAGGGCTGGGGGGAGGCAAAATGAAACCAAGGAGAAGAGAAGAGAAGAGAGAAAAGAAAAGAAAAGAAAAGAAAAGAAAAGAAAAGAAAAGAAAAGAAAAGAAAAGAAAAGAAAAGAAAACAAAGAAAGCAAGAAAAGGGGAAGAGAGAAAATAAAATCCTCCAAGGAAACAAAAAATGGTTGGGGAACTCCCTGGGAGTGGCCAGCCTGCTGCGTTTGCCTTGCAGCAGCCAGACACTCTATCCAGGTCCAGGAGGCTTTCGTCGGAGCAGGCAGGCAGTCTAAGTGGCTCTGGGAGGCTGCCTGCAGAGCAGCCAATTGGTCTATCCAGCTCCAGGACTTTGGAACAGTCAGCTGATCTACCCAGCTTCAGGAGGCCATCTTCAGGGCAGCCAGAAAGTCTACCCAGCTTGGTTTTCTGGAGCAGTCAGCTAGTCTACAGAGCTCTGGCAATTAGAAATAGTCATCAAATCTACTGGGTGACAGGCGCCACACAAGCAAGCATGGGACTCTGGATGGTGCAGCCCCTAGAAGAGGGGTTTGCTCTGGGGTGTTCCCCAAGAGTCAATGAACCCCAGGTGCACCATGACTGGAGCCACAACACTGTGGGGTTGCTGCAGCCTGGATGCACACCTTCTAGTGACCCCATGATTGACAAATCCAGGCAAAGGAGAAGTGACAGGGCAGACCCACACCAAAAACATCTCAGTGCTGTGGAGCCATTCCCCTCAGAACGACCTGTTAATGGGCGCATTGTTACCCACTGAGCAGTGTTGTGGGCTGAGCAGGAGGCTACCTGTTGAGATGCACACTGTTATTGACATACTGCTTTTGTATACCTGTGGGCTGGCATTGTTTTGACTGGCTGTGGTGGAGCGCAACTACCTCCCCCCACCCCATCTGGGGCCCAAAGTGTGGTGGAGCACAACTATTCTGCCCCCCCACCCCATCCATCTCAGGCCCCAGCTGACCGCAAATAACTGACAGCACCCAGGGCTGACCAGGAGGAACTAGGTGATACTGGTTGCAACTGGCGAGGCCAGAAGTGGGCATGAGATCAGCAAAAAAGGGTATATTTTCCCCAACACGGCATGAGGTCAGCAAAAAAAGTACATCTCCACACCAAATATTGTATGAACATTAGTCAAACTCTGTGCCCATAAATAGCGCTGCAGGCTAAAGCCCGTTGAGCTCTCCTGCACGGCAGCAGGCTGCACGGTGGTGAATCTCCTCTTGAGTTGGGACGTCTCTCAAGGTTACTCTTCTGGAGTTAAGAGAACCTCTGACAAGAAACCGTTGGAGCGGTAAGAATAGAATACTAATAACCTCCCCCGCCCGCGACACTGGCTATAAAAGAGAGGAAGCCACATATGTTTGTTGTGGACTGGGACCCACTGTCAGCTGGCCTGTGGACCTGAGGACCCACCCATCAATGGGAATACCCCTGATGTCAAGAGTGTGGTGAGGAGAAACCGGGGAAAATTAGACCAGAAGGGTGCCCATAAGGTGTGAGAGCAGTCACTGTACTGTGCACCCATTGTTAGAGAATCTGGAGAAAACTATACCAGAGGGGTGGCCCTCGAGGAAATGGTGAGAGTCATCATTGTATCATGCATCCATGATTGAACTGTAAAGCTCATATGTATATATATTTTTAGTTCTGTTATAGTTTCAGCTTTACTATACTTTTGTCTTTGTTATAGCCTCTTATCTTTAATAAATTCTCACACTTGACAAATGATGATCTCTCGAGTTCAGCACAACTAACCCTGGAATCCAAGTGAAACCCGGATGCCCCTCTAGTGGCGTGTCACACCTGGCTCCAGGATTTCAGTGTAGTGAGCAGATCTCCCCAGCTCTGGGAGACTTTCCTCAGAGTGGTGAGCAGGTCTACCCAGGTCCAGGAGGCCATCTTCATAGCAGCCTGCTGGTCTACACAGCTTCAGGATTTTGAATGGTAAGCTGGCCTACCTGACTCCAGAAGGCTGTGGGAAGTCACAGCGCACAGGTCCGCCTTTGGAACGGTCATGAGGTCTACTCAGTTCTAATGGGACTTAGTCGCATTTGGGGTGTTTGTTAGAGGTTGGGTGCAGAGGCAAGCGAGGAAGAAAATAACCAGCAGCGGATGATGATCAAGTCAGAGGCTGACTGAGTGAACTTAGCCCTGAGGAGTCCATGGGAACAAGAGGTTGCTTCCAAGGGTGCTGAGACAATAGGCCGAAATCATAGTGAGGATGCTCTGTATCACCTTTGAAAGGTCATGGAGATTGGGGGGGAGTACCTGACAAGTGGCCAAAAGAGCATGTGTCATTCATCTTCAAAAAGGCCCAAAAGAATGATCAAGGGAACTAAAGCCTCTTTAACCGCACTTTGGTGAGGAATTTGTCATAGAGCATGTCCTGTTGAATCACATTTGAGAGTACACAAAGGAGAAAGTGACTGGGAACAGACAGCATGGATTTACCTGGGGTAGATCATGCTCAACCAACCTCATTCACATCTGGAGTACTGTGTCCAGTTCTGGGCTGCCCAATACAAGAGAGACATGGCACTACTGGAGAGAGTCCAGCGAAAGGCTACAAGGATGATTAGGGGACTGGAGCATCTCTCATGAGGAAAGGCTGAGAGAGCTGGGCCTGTTTAGCCTGGAGAAGAGAAGGCTGAGAGGGGATCTTGTTAATGTGTACAGATATGTAAAGGGAGGGTGTAGAGAGGATGGGGCCAGACTCTTTTCAGTGGTGCCCAGAGACAGGACGCGAGGCAACGGGCACAAACTGAAACACAGACAGTTCCATCTCAATATGAGGAGAAACTTCCTGACTGTGAGGGTAACAGAGCACTGGACCAGGTTTCCCAGAGAGGTTGTGGAGTGTCCTTCTGTGGAGATATTCCAAACTCATCTGGACTCAATCCTGTACAATGTGTTCTAGGTGACCCTGCTTCCAGCCTCAACCATTCTGTGATTCTGTGATTCTGTGATTCTGTGATTGCCTTCTATGACGAAATGACTGGATTTCTGGATGAGAGAAGAACAGTAGATGTCATCCACCTTGACTTCAGTAAGGCTTTTAACACCATCTGCCACAATATTCTTGTACCCATAGAAGGTCCTTACCATCTAAATGGGTGGATAAGTAGGCTGAAAAAAAATGGTTGAATGTTCAGGCTCAGTAAGTCACAGCATGAGTGTAATTGAGTTATGATGCCTTCTGGAGCATTGGTGGAGGACTGAGTTGGATAAAGAGACGAAACAAAATCCCATCTGGCCAGCTGCTTGGTCTCTGCACTCACCTAACACCAAATCATCTCTGGAGAGAGAAGTAGTGAAGTGACAAAATCATTCCCAGCACAGTCTAGAACCCTTGCAGTGTGGATGGTCAGGAAAACTGGACTCCGGAGCAAAACAGGGAATGATCCATAGTGACAAATTAAACATATCCGTACATTCTAGTATGCCTAAGATCCTTTGCAGATCCAATAAAATCCAGAAGTATTTAAAGACCATTAAGGGTTAAGTAGGTTAATTTCATCACTAGACATGATTTTTTTTTTTCCTTACTGAAATCAATAAAAGAAAGATGAATGGAGATTTACAGGAAGAAGTACTTCTCTTTGGCACCTGAAAAATGCTGTGTGCCTAGAGGTGCTTACATTTTCTACTGAATGTAGTGCTGAGTCTGGTGTTAGGTGTGTTAAAGCATACTTCAGCAAGGACAAATGCAAAGTCCTGACCTTGGGAAGGAAGAATGCCTCCCACAATACAGGCATGAGACTGCCTGTCTGGGGAGCTGCTCTGCAGAAAAGGGACGGGGGGATCCTGGCCAAGCGTGAGCTGGACGTGAGCCTGCAGCGTACTCTGGCAGCAAAGAAGGCCAACAGCATGCAGGGCTGTGTTAACAGAAGCACAGCCAGGAGATCAAGGGAAGTGATTATCCACCTCTATTCAGTGCTTGCTAGTCTGTATCTAGATACTGCATCCAGTTTTGCTCACACACACACACACACACACACACACACACCCCTCCATACAGGGGAGCTGTGGAGAAACTTGGACGAGTTCAGTGGAGGGCTACCCAGATGGTCTGGGGCTGAAGCACTTATCCTATGAGGAGAGGCTGAGGAGGCTGGGATTGTTCAGCCTGGAGAAGGGAAGGCTTCAGGGGGACCTGACAGCAGCCTTTGAATGCTTACCAAGAGGTCACCAAGAAGACAGAGCCACACTCTTTGTCACAGTGCATGGTGGAGGATGAGATACAACGGGTAGAAGCCACTGTTGAGCTCCTTGCTGGTGGGAGGGGCCGCTGTTCTTCAGCTCTCCAGACCCCTTGGATGTAGCTGTACGTCCATAGGCCAGAGGGTGATCAACTGCTGTGTTCCAAAGCAGCATCCCCAGGTGCCTCCAGCACAGGTGGCTGGCTCATGAGAAAAGGGTAGGGCAGCTCCCAAGGGCAGGTAGGAGCAGCTCCTAAACTGGTTCTTTTGAAAACCTTTTTTCTTTCCCGTTTGGTGCAGGAGTCTCCCAGCAGCTCTCTGGCAGCTCCACAAATCTCTGCCAGGTATCAGGAACCATGGAGACCCAGAGACAGTGGCAGGTTCCAGCAGCTGTTGCCCACTTGCAAGAGGGTTAAGCTGGACACTGCAGCATGGGAAGGCCCAATGCCAGTTCTGGTTTGTGCCATTTGAATGCAGATGGCTGGTGGTGCCCTGTGCACCTCCACCAGCTACCAAAGGCTTCAGGGAGTTTGACTGGTTCCCTGTCACAGGGAATGTGGCAGTGCTGGTGCTGAGGCCAGAGCTGTAACCTCTCCTGCATGCTGATCCATACCCACACACACAGTCTGCTGAGGCGTTCTGGGAGCCCTCTGGCGGGTTGGTGCTTCTCTGCTCCCCGTTGTGGGAGTGTAGGGGTGCCAATGTTCGCACTGTAGTGGACAGTTCTGGGCTCCCCAGTACAAGAGAGATGTGGCACTACTGGAGCAAGTCCAGCGAAGGGCCACAAAGATGATTAGGGGACTGGAGCATCTCTCTTATGAGGAAAGGCTGAGAGAGCTGGGCCTGTTTAGCTTGGAGAAGAGAAGGCTGAGAGGAGATCTTATCAATGTGTACAAGTATGTGAAGGGAGGGTGTCGAGAGGATGGGACCAGACTCTTTTCAGTGGTGCCCAGCGACAGGACGCGAGGCAATGGGCACAAACTGAAACACAGACACTTCCATCTTAACATGAGGAAAAACTTTTTCACTGTGAGGGTGACAGAGCACTGGAACAGGTTGCCCAGAGAGGTGGTGGAGTCTCCTTCTCTGGAGATATTCAAAACGCGCCTGGATGCAATCCTGTGCAATGTGCTCTAGGTGACCCTGCTGAGCAGGGGGGTTGGACTAGATGATCTCCAGAGGTCCCTTCCAACCTCAGTGATTCTGTGATTCTGTGATTCTGTGACACTCTCTTGGAGATGCTGACCCACACCCATATGCAGTGCCTGCTGCTGGTCCCTCCTCAGTAGCTATGCTGGCCACCTGAGCTGGCTCACAACTTGAATGTTTGTTTTCCCCAATCGATGAGGCCACTTGGGTTGTGTCAGAGAGGGCTGCCAGCAGGTCAGCTCTTCTCTGCTCACCGTCCTAGAGGGCTTGGGGCTGTGGAGTGTTCAGGTAGGGTGGTGTCCTCTCCAGTTGGATTCCTGTCATATTCGAGGTGCTACCCGCTGGAGCAAAGGTGGGGCAGGCAGGTACCCTCCCGCTTTCCTTGGGCTTTGTCACTGAATCAAGCTTTCTGATTCTGGAGGGAGATCCACTGAATCTGCACCAGGCAGTAGCCAGGTTTCTAAGCAGGGCTTTCCACTTCCCCCTCAGCAGATGACCACATCCCTCTATTCAACATATATAAAGCTTAAAATCCCAGGCTAGGAAGCACATTTGAGTGACGTGAAGACCTCCCTTAGGCACCTCTGCACTCTCTGAATCCAAATGTTTCTGTAAGGCTTGGGGTGGAGTTCATCTGGGGCCTACATTTGTATTATAGACAGTTGGCTAATGCCATCATCAAGCAGGAAGTGAGAGATTTGGTTCCAGGAAATGTTCTGCTGGAGGGAGTTGCAGCTCACAGATGCAGGGTCTCAAAACAGCGACACGTGGAGGGGGTATCTGATAAACAGCCACATAAATAGAAATCATTAAATTTGGTTGACCTAATCCCACTCTTAAAATTAGGCAGGATGAATTCCAACCATGGAAAAGATCTAAAATAAGCCAATGGGAAGCCACTCTGAGCTACCTCACCTTCTTTTGGCGTGGTTATCCTCAGAAAGTCTGAGCCCTCAGAGCCCTGCCTGTAGAAGCATTGTAGGAATATGCCTGTGACTTGTGCCTCTGTGTGTTGGTGGGGGTAAGGCACTTGGAGTGCCATAGCGTTATGCCAGTGTACATCAAACAAAGATTTGGGGGGGAGAGGGGAAGTGCTGTTCTGAAAACCTTATGTAAGAAAGAGGTTAAATATTGAGAAGTTGCAGCTAATTTGTGAAATAAGAGACTGACAGGAATAAAATTAAAGAATTTTAGTTTATCATCATTGTCAAGAAGAAGAAGAAGAAGAAGAAGAAGAAGAAAAAGAAAAATTCTATTAGAGCATTGTGCTGTTCATGTAGTGGTAGTAGCACTAATTCCAAGACTTCCTTGAGAGCTTCTGAATTTTCCTTTGACTCCAAACTACACCCTGCTTGGATCCTGAAAGGACTACCTCAAACCTCTACAAGCTCCTCTCCACCAAGCTCTTTTTTCTCCAGGACACTTCCTCATCACTTTATCACACTGTCTACCCTTTATTTTTAAGTTGACTAAAGTTACAGTAATCCCTCACAAAGCCTTTCCTGCAGAAGTCTTCTCTACGTGCTGATCTGATTTGTATCACCTCATATTATGTACAGCTCCATCCTCCTTCTGTGGAGCTCCATTGGATGTTTCTTTCATGCCCATTCGCCTTCACAACCTTTTTTGTATTGCAAGCATAATGAATGCCTTCTAAAGTAAACCATGTATCCCACAACTTCACCCCTTTCCAAGTGCAGGGTGTGATTCTTCCATTCTTGGTCGAGAAAATGTGTAAAGCTTCCCAGAATCACAGAATGGTTGAGGTTGGAAGGGACCTCTGGAGATCGTCTAGTCCAACCCCCCTGCTCAAGCAGGGTCACCTACAGCACATTGCACTGGATCGCTTCCAGGCGTGTTTTGAATATCTCCAGAGAAGGAGACTCCACCACCTCTCTGGGCAACTTGTTCCAGTGCTCTGTCACCCTCAGAATAAAAGATTTTTTCCTCATGTTCAGATGGAAGTGTCTGTGTTTCAGTTTGTGCCCATTGCCTCGCGTCCTGTTGCTGGGCACCACTGAAAAGAGTCTGGCCCCATCCTCTCTACACCCTCCCTTTACATATCTGTACACATTAACAAGATCCCCTCTCAGTCTTCTCTTCTCCAGGCTGAACAGGCCCAGCTCTCTCAGCCTTTCCTCATAAGAGAGATGCTCCAGTCCCCTAATCATCTTTGTAGCCCTTCGCTGGACTCATTCCAGTTGCTTTACATCTCTCTTGTATTGGGGAGCCCAGAACTGGACACAGTACTCCAGCTGTGGCTTCAGCAGGGCTGAGTAGAGGGGGAGGATCACCTCCCTCGACCTGCTGGCAATGCTTCCTGCTCCTATGATGCTCAGGATACCATTGGCCACCTTTGCCACCAGGCACATTGCTGGCTCACGGTCCACCAGCACTCCCAGGTCCTTCTCTGCAGAGCTGCTTTCTATCAGGTCAACTCCCAGCCTGTACTGGTGCATGGGGTTCTTCCTCCCTAGGGGCAGGACCCTGCACTTGCCTTTGTTGAACTTCACGAGGTTCCTCTCTGCATATCTCTCCAGCCTGTCAAGGTCCCTCTGAATGGCAGCGTGGCACCTTGAGTAGGCAATGCCAATGTTATCAGCATGACCAATAAAAGGCATGGTTCCCCATCCTGAAGTACATATCTAAAATGGGTCAGAAGAAGGGTGATCTCAGAACTCAAAACCCACCCCTTGAGTCCTCAGATGACATGGACACTGCTGATTTCCCTCTGTAGAGAGTGTCAGAGGCTGGATCCACTTCTATGGGGAGAAGTCTTGCCCTGAAGCCTCAGGCCTGTGGATATCTCAGATGCTTCTTCTTGGCAGCCAACTCAGTGCCTCTTTTAGTATATTTGGTGCTTTTCCATGACTACTGTTCCCCCTCCCACCACCACCCCCCTCCCCCCACACACACACGCATGCGCAGAAATCATAAAAATGCAAGCATTTCATAAAAGATGTCATAAAGACCCTTAGTAGAACCAAAAGCAAACTGTCCCCTCCTAAGATCTCTGGAGGAAGCCAGAAAAGTTGTAATAAGCACCAGAAAATGCCAGGAAGCCCAAGGCTTCTTCTGAAGGGCCAATGAGTCACAGTTGAGAGGCAGTGTTTGCCACTGTGTAGGGCTGGGATAGAGGGTCAAGGAGAAAGTGGGGAGAAAGGCAATGGTGGATGAGGGCTTCAGTACATCCTCACACACACGTCTGAGCCAAGACAGTTAAAGGAGGTTATGTGTGTGGGTAGAGGGGGAGAAGCTGAGTGCTGGGAACATGGCAGGGCTGAAGGCTCTCACCATATCAGGGATGACAGAGACATTTCCATCTTGTGTGCATGCCTTAGCCTGGGAGATGGGGAATGCATGCTGCTGGGGTGCAGGTGGGCAGAGATCAATCATGCCCAAAGAGCTGACCTTTCTCTTTTTCTCTCCTTCATGCCCCACACTTGTCTGGACCTCAGGAAACACCCATGAGCCTGGAGGATCTGTGAACCTCCTGGAGTGAGGTCCCACTACAGCAGGAAAAGCATCAACTTTACTGGGGCTCGTAGGAGTGCAGGAAAAGAGCTGTGTGCATGTAGGAATGTGGCTGGTACAGGCAGGATGGAGAACACAGAGCATGCGGTGGCCATGTTTAAGAAGAAGGATGTGCAGTTCACTGCTGGGATATAGTATGAATTTGAGGACACAAGCACGTTTGGGACTGGAACATCTTAGGTGACTGAGGAGCATTAGCAGCGCTTTGAAAGAAAACAAATGGCTTGTTGGGGAGCTCAGACACCAGCAAATTGCAGAAGCCCATAGCTTTGTTTTTCAAGCAACACCCAATGGGGATGGAGACAGTGCTGTAAAGTGAGGGAGACCTGGAGTGAAAAAAGTCAAAGTAAGGTGAGCAACTGGGACAATCGCCTTGGTCATCCATACTGGCTCACCTGTCTCTTTCTTGTCCTTCCTGTGTTTAGGAATGACTTCCATGAACATTTGCTCCAAAACCTTCCCAGGAACTGAGGTAAGGCTGGCAGGCCTAGAGTTCCCTGGATCTCCCTTGATGCCCTTCTTTCAAATGGGGATGACATGGGCCTTTTAGCAAGCATCAGGAACCTTCCTGATCACTCTTGTCTTTCCAAGATGATTGACGGTGGGCTTGCAATGACATCAGCCAGCTGTCCAGCACATGCAGAGCCATCACGTCTGGTCCCATGGGATTGGCACATATGCCTCCTTTCATAATCCCCTTGGCTCCTTCATTGTCCCAGGATGCTACATCAAGGGGAAAGAAGATAGACAAGCAGAGAGTTATGCAACAGATTCCCAGATCAAATCACTAACAAGCAGCTAACTTCATCCATCTGTGCAGCCCTCCCTTTCATGCTCTCCCAGCTGCCTCCCCTGCCTCCTCCCCCATACCATAAGGAGTTTGGAGCTCCCCAGTGCCCATATCCACTCACACACAACCCCCTGTTCCCCAAAGCCTTCCCCTGCAGCAGTCAGTAGAGAAGAAACACCAAGCCAGAAAGGGAAAGGCTTGGGGACTTTCCTCCTTCTGTGGCCTTCCAGACATTGGCACATAGTCCTCATTCAGCATCCTGCTCTCACTGGCTTCCACAGGAAAAAAAAAACAAAAAAACAAAAAAACAACAACAACAACAACAAAGAGACAATGGCCAAGTTACCATTCTGTGATTGAACATGAGGCTTCATTTGGAAGGCTTTCTTCCCTTCTTGTCATACTCGTATTCCATACTCATGCTCATACTGTCTGGTCTGTGGTCTAATCGTGAGGACTCCTGACACATTTTCCTGTGGGAATTCCTTTTCTACCTGAAGGACAATAAAGGGGTTTGTGTGTGGAGGGAAGGTTCATTTTTGAAACCCAAACTGATCATTCCAAGGGAACAGTCAGGAGCCTAAAACTGTGCTATCTGCAAGTTAAGCCGTTGTTCGCACTTTGGCCGTGACAAAGGAATGAGACATTCTGGCGGGCTTCAAGCTCTGTGTGATGCTACTGCAAAGGTGTCAAAGAGAAAGAGCCCTGATCTAGAGACTTTCCATGGAAAAGAAAACCATTCACAGGTTGTGCCAGGAAAGACTGCAAAGCAAACTTCTCCCAGGCCACTTGCAGCATCATTACATTCTCTCCCCAAGACCCACTGCTCCCTCCTCCACCTCACAGCACCCCACTCCAGCTCCTTCAGCAGCCTTTCAGCAGCCTGTCAGCAGTGAACTGATGTGTCCCTGCTGAATATGACAACAATGACAGCTGTGACATCCCGGCGCACCAGCTGCAGGGCTGCAGCTGGACACAGCCAACCCTGACAGCACTAGCTCAGAGCCACCCCAAAGGCCATCAGTGCCAAAGGAAGCAAGGACCAGAAGATGTTTTGGAGCTATGCCCATAAGGGATCACTGATATCTCTCATCAGAGCCCGTGGGATTGTGGGTGTTGAACATCTGGCCCAATGATTTATTGGAAGCCAATACCGCTTCATTGAGTTTGTTTCAGGAAAATGAATTGTCCCAAGCTTGAAAACAGGTATGCAGGCTGCGTGACAAGCTCAGAGGACTTTTCATCTTGTTGAGGTTTGGCCCCCTTCTCCATCTGAAGCAAGGTAGGGGCATTTGGCTTTTTAAAGCACAGTTTCCCAAGACCGCTCTTTCTGGTATTTCAGTGGATGTTCTGGATGGCCTGGGAATCTTACATGGACAAAGGAATGAAATATATGGGAAGGAAAGAAAGAGGAAGGAAAGTGTGTTCCCAGAAAGCAGGACTTTGTCATAAATATGCACTCCACATTAGAACACCTCTTACTTACAGAGCTCCTTGGCATTTCTATTTCAAAACTTTCCCTCTGGTAAATGAGCTTAAAGCATCCTTCAAAGTACTTGTGGATGAGAGCCAGTGCCATTGTTTGATTTCACCTCAGTGCTAAGGGCGCAGAGAAGTCAAAAGCTGAAGATACATGTCCATGCCTGGAGGGAGGGGATAGGGACAGACAATACACAGGGATTGGCAGCCTTCTGTTCACTCCCAACAGTGTCACTTGTCTTGGGAATCAATCTGCCACCTGCATAGCTTTCTCAAAGCATTTTTCATGTCCTCATTCCTAAAGGTATAGATAATGGGGTTCATCAGAGGGGTAATGGCCGTGAAGAAAACTGACACAACTTTGTCTGCAGCTAAACTCTTGGCTGGCCTGAGACAGATGAAAATGCAGTGTCCCAGGAAAAGTGTCACCACTGTCAGGTGAGCAGCACAGGTAGATAATGCCTTGTGTTGCCCTTCCGAGAGATGGTTCCTTAGTGAGACCAAAATGACCACATAGGAAGTCACCAGCACCAGGAAGCAGACCACAGAGACGAGGCCTGAGGTGGCGACAAGGAACATTTCTAAGACATGGGTGTTTGTGCAGGACAACTTAATGATCAAAGGGGCATCACAAAAGAAGTTGTCAATGGCACTGGGACCACAGTATGGGAGACTGAGGGTCAGGGCAGTGAGGGACACAGAATGCATCAGCCCTCCCATCCACATGACTGTGGCCAGCTGGAGGCACGTCTTCCGGCTCATGATGGTGCCATAATGCATGGGGTTGCAGATAGCTATGCAGCGATCATAGGCCATGATGGTGAGGAGAAAGATCTCTGTGCAGGCAAAGAAGTGGAGGAAGAACATCTGTGCCATGCACTCCTCAAAGGAGATGCTCTTCTTGTCCACCAGGAAGTCAGCCAGCATCCTGGGCATCACCACTGAGGAGTGGCAGACGTCAATGACAGAGAGGTTGCTGAGGAAGAAGTACATGGGACTGTGCAGACGCTGGTCATGTGCAATCGTGAAGATGATGAGAATGTTGCCCAAAATAATCAGCACGTAGACGACCATGAAGAAGGTGAAGAGGGCCAGCTCTACAGCATGGTTGGTGGTGAGGCCCAAGAAGAAGAACTCACTCACTCTAGTGTGATTCTGCCACACCATGTTTACTGCTGCGTTGCACCTAGGAGAAAGGACACGGTGAAAGGAGAATTAAATTTATGGTATGAGAGGACAGAACATGATGACAATCATACAAACTTGAGCTGTATGGAGGAAGAAAGACAGAACAGCCTAACAGTTTCACCCAAAAGGTGATGCCTAATATTAGCAGAAGTATTCAAGTTTGAAGGACAAGCGAGTACCGGAACAGGTTTTCAAAGGAGACTGTGGGCTTTCTTCAGTTTCCAGACAATGCAATGCAAGCTGACTTACTTCTCTGACTTACTCGGGAGCTATCATGTTGCAGGAAGATTTGCCTCCTGGCAGAATGTACCTCAGGATCCATCTTTCCTGATTCCAGGTGTCTCGTTTAAGCTACCTGTCTGCAATTGTCAGACATAAAAGGGATGAATCTGTGCCTGCAGTTATTCCTCTTCCTTCACTGTAGAGGAAACCAAATGATTAGTGGAAGACTTCTGTGTTGGGCATTGCAGTTTAGTGAGATGACATCTGAATAGACTTCAGGGAAGTCACTGCTAACTTCTTCATAGATCTCATAGACTGGGGATTTAGGCTTTCACTAAAAGATCATTTTTAAGACCCTAGATACTTGTTGCTGCTGTTTGCTGAGTCTTGCCTGGTTTTCCAGGCTCCTCCCAAAAGTAAGAATACCCAGCACAGTCTCCAAATGTGGTATGACACCACCTTTTCCTGCTAGGTAGCTGTCTGCAAATTCATTTGAGTGTGGCATTCACTTCCCCAGCTGCAACCTTGCTTGGGGAGAACAGATTCACCTGCTTTTCAGTCAGGAGCCAGTCAGAAACCTCAGCTGCTTGATATCTGATGTATTTATGAGGGATCAAGCAATGCAACACCTGCAGTCACAAATTCAGTGACCTTGAATATCTCTGCCCATTCCATATTCCAGTGTTCCTGTGATTTTATTTTCATTTTGAAATGAAAATCTAAAAATTTTGGCAAACTAATCAAAAGTACACATACACAAACACAAAATCTTGCCTTTGGAACAGGAGTGAGACGAGAGGACATCGAATAGGAACCCTGTCCAACAAAGGAGAAAGCTTGTTTACAGCGCGTGGTTCAAGGCGGTCATACAACAGAAATAATGATGTGGGAAACGGCAGGACTTCTCAAAGTTCCCCACTTTGCTAAAATGAAACCATCTCTGAGTATGAACCCAGGGTTCTTGTATTTGGAAATCAACGTCACTGTGGTTTCCTTGCTGCTGATATGCTGAGCTTCTGAGAACAGGGCTAACCAAGCACCTGAACGATAGCTACATTTCTAACAGCGTGTGGACGCTCCAGAAATGGCTGAATACCCCAATAGTGGTCTGCAGCTGTTACAAGTGGAGCCACAAGCCTGTAAAATGTACATTTACATTAGTATTTTCGCCTGTTACAGCTCCCACAACTAACATTTTCATAGGGCTCTAAAGTTGCCAAGGACCCGCACAGAGGCTCCTGTCTTCATTTGGAGTCTGCTGAGAGACAGATACTGATGTCTCCAAAGACACCTGGTAGAATCAGATGCCTGATTTCCTCCTGTACTCAAGGTCTTGCAAAAAGGACTGAAAAGCAACCAAACAGAAGTGTTGTTCTCCTTCCAGTCAACGTCTCAGCCCCTTCTCCCTGCAACAAACCCAAAAGCAAACAGAGTAGGGAGGAAAAACCGAGCTTACTTATGTAGTTTCCAGTGGTGTCCGGAAAAAGAATGATTGTGAGTTGAATTCCAGTGTTTTTTCTCCATAAAAGAAAAAGCAATTTTTGGTCTAAAAAATGGAGATGGATAAACAAATTTCTTCCTTTTGATCGGCATCTGTAAATTCCTCTAGCCAAAGGAACTGATAATTCCTGCAACTGAACAGGCTGGGTTTGCTTTGGTTTGGATTTTTTTTTTTTTTTTGGGGGGGGTCCCTCTAATATACCCAAGTTATCTTGTGCAGATGGTCCCCTCATACTGGAAGATCATCCTGATATTTAACTAGTTCAAGCCTTTACTTAATAAACAAACAAACAAACAAAGAAGCAAATAAATAAAATAAAATAAAATAAATCTTGATTGGTTACTTCATGAACAATGCAAAAATCAAAATAGAAACTGAACTTCCTGCCTACTTACAAAGCATTCCTGCCAATACAAAGAAGACCTGCCCCCAAATCAGAAGTTGAAGCTCAACACTGACAGGATAAACAGGGATGCAGAGGTGACTTACACCCTCAACCCTTCCCCGTAACAGCTAGTTCTGGAGAGCAAGAGCATGCGGTACTCAATTACTCTGAACACCAAATACAGAACCTTTTGTGCTGTGATGAAGTCACAGAGAACTGATAAAGCTTGGGCTGTGTGCTTGTCTGAAAGACAGATTTGGGACTCAAGAAATGTTAAATGCATGCCTTACTAGAGAGTCACAAAGGGATTTGTTAAATCATCCTAGGTTGTTGACAGTATAAGCTTTGGAAGAGATTTAATAAGTCCCTTGGGAGCAGAGCTGTGGGTCCAGTTAGTCACCCAGAACACCTGTGTGGCTATAGTAGCTCACACAATTGTTCAAGGTCCATTTCAATGGCCTCTGGAGACAAAGAACAAATGTTCACCCATGCCACATAACTCACTTTGCCTTCTTAAAGGTGTTCTTGGTGAACTAACACCAAGTTTACGCACTGGGAGAGCAGAATACAGCCCATGAGCTCTGACCAAATGACTTGGACTTAGGAAAGGGATCACAAACTCAGTGTGGAAGAAGGCTCTGAATAAGAGCTGCCATGCTGAAAATCTGCACACTGCAACGAGTGCAAACTGAGTGATCAAAAGCGCCGATGGAGAACTGACAAAGGATTGCAGCTTCAGGCATTCATCTTAAGGGATTTTCCTTAAAAAGAGAGAAATATTAATAAACAATATGCCTAATGAATGGCATTCAACCATTATGTTTCTTATCTCCTTGCAATAGTGACAAAAAGTCAAGTATGGACAGGATTATTTTCTCCGGTTCTTCATTTGCATCTTTAGCTGCTCTGTCAGTAAGAACTATGGATGTTTAGAACAGCTTGAGAACAGTGTGGGGAAAAAAGGGGAAAATCAAGCAAAGGAATTAACCAAGCCTCAGCTTCCTAAAGTCTTATCTCAAAATGAAAACTTGCACATTGCTCTGAATACACTTCCAAAAAAAAAAAAAAAAGGTAGAAAGTGATGTCTTTTGTATGGTAGCTTAATCTTGGAAGAAACCCCCTTTTTTTTACGTTTCCTGGTGAGGCAAGAGAGTTCAAACACAGGCTGATAAGCATGGCCTAAAAGTTACAAAGTGAAGTACCAGGATTATCTGCACAGAAAGAGGTTAGAAGCTGATTTGTCACAATCAAATTCACCTATTGCTGATAAAGCTGAAAAAAACAGCAGCTGACCCTGGAAAGTGCAGCTGCTTTTGCTCTAGCTTTTATTTCTCCTCTGTGGCTACTTTCTCCCAATTAGCTTGGGGTGTGCCCACCTCATGTATTCATTTCCCAGGATGCAGATTATGGGATTTAGCAGGAGGTGAAGGCTGTGTTAAGAAGACTGATATCACAGTGTCCTCAGCGAAGCTGGTGCAAGGGCAGGAGTAAATGAAGATGCAGTATCCCAGGAAGAGCATTACAACCATGAGCCCGATGGCAGAAGCACTGAGGGCCTTGTGCACACCTTTGCACAGATGTTTCTGTAGCAAGACTAGGAGGATGCTGTAAGAGGCCAGTGGGACCATGAAGCAAGCCTAGATGAGCCCAGAGCTGGAGATTTTCAGCATCTCAATAATGTAGGTATTCGTGCAAACCGCCTTGGTCACTGGCTGTACATCACAGACCAAGCTGTCAAATTCTGTGAAGTAGGGCAGCTTGATCATAATTCCAGTCAGGCCATGGGGGATCCCTGTCCCCATGCACACAGCCCCAGCCAGCTGTAGGCGTACTCTTGCATGAGTGTGAGATGACAGTGCATGGGGTTGCAGATGGCCCTGCAGCAGTCATAGGCCGTTACAGCAAGGAGGCAGGTCTCTGTACAGACAGAGATGAAGGAAGAACATCTGGGACACACATCCTTCCAAAGAGATGATCTTCTCTGCACAGAAGAGGTCACCCAACATTTCAGGCTCTGTAACAGACGAATGGTGGATCTTGGGGGAAAAAGGATTGCTGAGGAAGAGGCATGTGGCTGTGAGAAAGTATCAGTCATGGTCAACGGACAGCATTACAAGGAGGTTGCCAGGCAGAGTCATGAGGTGGAGGGGCAGAAACACCGCAGAGAGGATCATTTGTGCCTCTAAGCTGGAGGGCAGTCCCCAAAGGATGAACTCTCTCACTGTGGTCTGCTTCAGTGTCATTTCTGCCATGCTTTTGGTCATGACAGAGGGGAGGAAATTTTTCACAGAAACATCTTTTTTCTTTCTTCTTTTTTTCTTTTTCCAGGGGGTGGGGTGAGGGTGTTAGTCCTTGAGATCTATTTTCATCCTCTCATATTGCTACCAGAAATTAGAAAATAAAGGGATGGAGAGACCTGCTGAGTGGGATTTATGACTCCCAATTTATACCTCTCTGTAGATCCACTAACTGTGAAAAGACACTAAGATCGTTAGCTGAAGTAACCAGCGCATTTATATTGGCTCTTAAAGCCCAGCCTTTTTACTTTCCTTTACCCTGGACATGCTGAGTCCTTCTTGGAACCCTGCTACATTTTTGGTCCTAGAGCTGCCTTGTGTTAGTGAACTCCATAACTCTATAGCAAAGGTTATTAATTCAAGAGCAGAGTTTAGTTGTCAGTGTTGTTTTGTAGCCTACTACATAAGAAACCCTTACTCTTTTCCACATAAAAGCCCGAGGTTATAAAATAAAGAGTTACATTTCTTATAATAAGCTTCATTTTTAATAGGACATACCTGCTAGTAAGATTTAAGGAAATAAATCTATTTACTTACTTACTTTTATATATATATATATATATATATATATATACATACATTTAGTTATTTATTTATCAAGAAAAAAAAAGTATAGGGATAGGTTGATCAAAGCCTCTAATTGCCTTCAGGGAGACCAGGAGGCTTTTTGATGTAGCAAAGGTATTTACCTGGTCAGTGAGGCAGCAGTTATTACAGAGTATTTTCAGTAGATTAATTGTCAGCTGGAGCAGTTAACAAAAGGCAGTGATGGATAATCCATCACTGAGAAATAACACAAGAAAATAACAACAACAACAACAACAACAACAACGACAATAACAATAAAGAAACCCAAACCACAGGACTGCATTTTCTCCTTGAAAAACCTGCTTGATTTGCAATACAATTTGAATTCAGCCCTGTGTTCACTAGAAGATCAAAGCCGGTGACACATGTATAGTGAAGCCAGCTAACAGTCAGTATTCTATTAAGAAAGTGGGATATTTGCAATCTTGGTGGTGGTGTTAGGCTGAATTACACTGGGCTGACAGGTGGAATAGTAAAATTGAAAAAATACACTGCATCAGTTTTCCTTTATAAAAATTCCTGTGAAAACAGCACCCAAAGAACCAGCACTCTAAGTGCAATCACTCAGAACAGTTCCTCTCAACTCGTGGGAACTGGGGCTTTTAAACTGAAGCACAGAGACCATTACTGAGATATTCAAGTTCTTACAGACGCAGGCACACATCCTGTGACAGTCCCTCCAACACCTGAATGACTACTTGGGAGAGTTACTGAACTGCTGCAAAACATTGTGGTGGAGCTTCCACACTCATGCCAGAAAGCTGGAATGTGTGAATACTCTCAAGTCAGATGCTTTTAATACATAGACAGTAGGAACAGGCTGATCAGTACTGTCAAATTACTATTGTGTGTCGAATGTATAAATGTTTGTATACTGTGGTAGTCATTTAAGTTACATAGTAGCATTTATATATATATATATATATATATATATATAATTAAACTGTAGATGTGTAATTTACAAGTTTAGGAGCGTGTGTATTGCTTCGATATCCTAAATTGAACCACAGCTCAGCTGGTCTGGGCCATTTGCTCGAGCTACATTATCACATTAATTGCCATAGTCAGAACAATACAGGCTTAGCAATGGATACACTGATTGAATAGGCTTTACCTATGGAATGATTAGAAAAGGCCACTCACTTTTCCTGACCCTAGATGGCATGAGACCTGAGCAGCTGCTAACTGGCAGAAACTGAACAAAATTTAAAAGCAAGTTGAGACCTCTGAGGACTGTTAATAGCTCTGGAGTGAGGAGCAGGGGGTGCCAGTTCTTCGCCGTGATATTGTTAAGCCTTTTGTAATCTATACAGGGCCGCAGTCTTCCTCCCCTCCTCCTGCATGAGGAGCCAGGAGGAGAGGTAGATAAACCACTGTGCCAGATTGTCCTTGAGGTATTCTTTGAGGGCTGCTAATTCAGGGTGGCAAGGCACCTCCTTTCTTGGGACAAGGTCAATGTGGCAGTCATATGTGTCATAGAGTGGTAGCGTTTCTTCGGCCTTCTTCTCAAAGACATCTGTAAAGTCACTCATAGTGTTTTGGAGGGAGTAGGGCAGTGACTGAGGCAGAGGCAGAGTTACAGTCCTGGGGCCTGGGTGATTCAGGGTGGCAGGCTGCGGGGCTTGGCAGAGCTCTGGTGGTGCAGGGATCTTGGTTCTGAGGCTGTGTGTGGTGAGAACAGAGCCATGGTCTGTAGGTGTCGTACTTGGCCCAGTTAGCGTGCAATTATGTTCCTTGTTTTTTGTCTTCCAGGGAAGTGTTGTAGGGCTCTTGGCACCAATCAAGTCCATGGCAACCATGCAGCCAGGAAACTGCTCATAGAGTGCAGATCCAGGGTCGTGGGAATCTCTGGACCAACTCATAAAGGTGCTGTGGTGGGGGACACAGTCATAAGATGATCCTGTAGCAGGAGAAAGCCTCACAGTCACAGCCCCTGGTACTCATGGGTGATTCAAACCACCCTGATGTCTGCCGGAAGGGCAGTGCAGCTGGGCACAAGGAACTGAGCAGGTTTCTGGAATTCACAGAAGATAATTTCTTGGTGAAGGTGAGTGATGAACTGGCTAGGAGAGATGCTTTGTTGGACCTGATACACTGGAGGGCATGGCTGCTATTCCGAGGGCCTTGACAGGCTGGAGAAATTGGCTAACAGGAACCTCCTGAAATGAAGGAAAAGCAAATACTATGGCTCAAATCTGGGTGGAATAACCCCATGCAACAGTGCAGGCTGTGTCCAACTATCTAGTAAGCAAGTCTGCAGAGAAAGATCTGGGGATTCTGAAAAACAAGAGCTTGAAAACAAGTCTGCAGTGTGCACTTGCAGGAAATGAAGGCCAACCACACCTTGGGTGTATTAGTAAGAGTGCAGCCAGCAGGTCCAGAGGGAAGTGATCCTTACCCTCTCTTTACTACTTGTGAGAATATCTCTAAGCATTGTGTCCAGTTTTGGACTCCCCAGTACATGAAGGACGTTGACATACTGGAGCAAGTCCAGTGGAGGCTCTCAAGATGCTCAGGGGACTTGAGCACATGATGTACAAGGAGATGGTGAGGAAACTGGGCTTGGTCAGCCTTAGGAGGAGAAGGCTAATGCGACACCTTTTTGCTCTCTACAACTACATGATCAGCGGATACAGAGAAGACAAAGCCAGGCTCATCTCAGATCTGCACAGTGATAGTACAAGAGGTAAGGGACACAAGTTGGAACATGGGAAATTCTTATTAGACATAAGTTTTTACTTAATTTCTTATTATTGTTATTATTATTTACCATGAGAGTGGTCAAGTACTGGAAGAAGTTCCCCAGAAAGGTCATGGAATCTCCACCCTCAGAGGTGTTCAAGACTTAACCAGACAAATCCCTAACAATTTCATCTTCTTAGACCTGCTTTGAGGAGGGGTTTAGACTAGATGACCTCTGGGGGGTCTCTTCCAATTATCCTATGACTCTAAGATTACAAATGCTTTGAATCAATAACATCCTCTTCTACTATTTTGTGTGTAGAACACCAAAGTGTTAACACTGCTGTAAGGTAAGTTACGTGGTAGCTAAATGCTCAAAAAGAAGAAGGTATTTATTTTCTGCAGTCTTAGATGGGAGATTCATCCATCCCAAATCAGATTTCTAGCATATAGATATCTATACCAAAACTTGTATTGCCTTTGTGCAGGTAATGGATAGAATTGGTCATATCTCAGGTGTGATTCATCTCCTGAGGTAGGGGTGGGCTTTACAACCAGGTTCACCTATCTGCATTTCTGTGTCTACAGGATATGTGTGCACATGTGAGCTATCCCTCCAAAGCTCCTGTTACAGTACATGGAAATCTATGGCTCAATTTATTTGTGCACATATAGGAATCTTGTACCATCAGGGAGGCCCCCAGGTCTTCTGTCTGACCTCCACTTTCTGCTCCACAAGCCAAGGGTCTCCCTTGTGTTGTACTTACCATCCCCTGGAGATACTGTATGGCATCTCAGGTGTCACAAGAAAAGTGGATCTAGGCATGCGGCAAGTCCTCTTTCATTCGTAAAATGAACCTGAAACAACAACAGCAGCTGTGGATGTCCGTACTGGAGATGTCTGAAGGTAAGGGAGATGGATCCTTTAGGAGTCAGTCTCCTGACTCCTGCTGGAGTGAGGGTCTGCTCTTCTGAACCTAAATCATAAAAACCCTTCCTGCAGTAAGTGCAATAGGAGAAACACCTTGAGGGCAATTCACACTCTTCCGTCACCCCCATCAAATACCTCTTTTAAAATGAGTCCTCTTTAGTTTTGTTCTTCACTGAATGAAACACACCACAGTGTGTTTCAAACACAGAATACATGTAGAACCGCTCCCATTAATGCTTTTTAGCTGATTTTTAATCTGTTATTCATTTTTCTAGGTGCAATTCATGACAAAAAATGAAGGAGGACATTAAAACCAGGTCAGGAAAATCATCCTACTGGCATTTGGAAAGCTTTACAAATGTCAATACCACTCTTTCTAGTCTTCCTCATGATTTACGTTGTGACCATGTCTGGGAACATCCTCATCACTGTGCTGTTTGTGGCTGATTAGCACTTTCATAACCCATGTACTTCTGCTTGGGAAATCTGCCAGTGTTCCACTGTCATGCCCAAGACGCTGGCCAGTTTCTTGAGTGGAGAACAAAAAAATCAATGTTTTTGACTGTATTACTCAGAATTATATTTTTTAGTTTTCTACTGGGTGCAAAATCTTATTGCCTGTTGGCAAGGTCTTTGTGATTAGGATTAGCAAATAGGCAAAGGATTCTATTATGAAGCTTGCATGAGTGAACAATGCTGCTTCAACTAGTAACTGTGTCTTGGCCATGTGGTTCTTTAGATATTGACATAATGGTATCTCCAATGCAAAAGTCAACTTTCTGTGCCCCACCCCCTTACAAAATTGTAATTTTGTTGCAGGATGTTATAAAGCCGCTGCCTCCAGCGGGCTTTGGGATGCAAGGATTCCTGTCTGGGCACTGGAGCCCAGCCTGGTGCACCAAGGGGAGGCCTCTCCAGCCCAAGCACGGCTGCTGCTCTCCTCTTTGCAAATTCAACCAGTAGTGAGGCTGAGCTTATCCCCTCCCCCCCCGCATACCAGGTTAAGAGAAAATACAAACACTCTGTCCCCCTCCCCACGCAGCTGTTGCCAAGGTACACGGGCACTATGACCTGTGATACCTGCTCCAGCTGCTGACACTGAGACCCTCACTCCGCTCACCCTGGCCACCCTCAGTAGCTGATATTTGAGTACACTGGCCCAACGACCCATGGTCCTGCTCCCGTGACTGATGCTAGGACCCTCTCTTGCCCCAGTTACTGGCACCACAGACACAGGAGCCATTATTGCCTGAAGTCTGACTCCAGTTTCTGGGCCCAATCCACTCACCCTTGTCTCCACCTAGATCTTACAGCACTCACAAATGGGATATGAAGACTCGAGCTGCAAGAAAAAACGTGAGTCCTGGTTAAGGTGGATTGGAAAAGCACCATTAAAACCACTGCAGAAGGTCAATATCTTGAAGGGTTAAACAATCACAAAGTCAATCTGTCTCATGGACCATGGTGTACCTCCACAGGCTTGATTTGAGTGTTCAGTCAGCAGCTAAAGGCTGGTTACATCTTCCTGCCTGTACTTATGATTCTACGTTCTGCCCAAATACTAAAGACAGTGTCTTGGGGATCACTCAGCTGGCTGGTTTGATCCCAGATGTGCAGGCTGGTAGGCTGCATAGAATTACCCACTCCCAATATAGCATTATTTGATCTGCAGAGCTAAAGGAAGGTATTGATAAAGATTTTGAGAGACTGTGGGTGGCAGTTGAGTGTAGCAAACATGAGAGACAATTGATTTTGGATAAAACAGTGATCAAAGTGATCCCAGTCACACGTGAAGAGGGCGAGGTGGTCTTAGAATGGGAGAGCCCTCTCCAAAAGTTATCTTCCCAAGTCTACAGAATTGGAGGAAGGAGGAATTTGTGAAATGGACCAAGCTACATTGTCAAGGTTGTGGTATTTCAAACTTTGGAAATGACACTATCAGTAATGCTGGGCAGTAAAGTCATAGAGGTATTCCCCATAGGAAGCTTGTAACTGTGTTGCAACTATGAGCCAGTGTAAATGCTACCAGGGAATTCCTGGCTAGAGGAAGAGGGCAGATCCTAAAAGAGATCAGCAGGCATTGTTCGGTGGAGAGCAAAACTTGCTCCCATATTATTGTCCTGCTGTACAGAACGCCCATATTAAGAGACACAATGTATTATGTGAGTTACTGGCAAATGAAGTTGCCTACGCAAAGGTGTCTAGTACCATCTCAGAGGCCCCAGGATATCTGACATCCATACAGGGCCAGTCAATCTGGCATAGCGCCTACGGGAGACTTATGCCTTTCTGGAGCAGCAGAGAGACACCAGCTGAGATACCCGGAGTATTTCAAGCGGCATGACATACATGTCTGTATGTGGCCAACTGAATCCCATGGAAAGAAATGAATCCCTCCCTGTCTATGGGCTCTAGCATAAGATGAATCATGCCTTGACTTCTCTTGACAGCTCTGACTGGGGGTGGGATTCAGCTGCCGAAAAGAAAAAGAAAAAAAATCAAAATCAAGTGACTTTGCAGGTAAATCACTCTAATAAAGGTGTTTTTATTGAAGTATCACTCTCTGGAGATGCTTCTCTTTTCCAGCTAGATGAATGGGAGTGGCTGTTCCACCGATATGTGTTCCTCTTTTAGCACTGCTAATGCCCAAGATAGGAGAGATGAGACCATATCCAGTATGTAGGGTAGTTCTGAAGGGATCCAGCCCGTTGGCAGTGAAAAGCAGATTTCTGCACAACACATTCTTGAGCCAAAAGCTCCTCTCATTGCATTGTCCATTGCCTACTACCCCACACAAGCTGCAAGGCAGAACATTTTCTGTGCTAGTAACTCTCTGGAGAAAAGTCTTCTCTTTAGGGCACGCTTCACCTCCACATTCCTCAGGGTGTAGATCAAAGGATTGAGGACTGGTGTGACAACATTATACATAAGCGTGGCTATCATTGTCCAGCTGGCTGAACTCCCTGAGGAAGGTGGCACATAGTTAAAAATAACAGGGACATAGAATAAGGCCACTACTGTGAGATGGGAGATGCAAGTGGAGAAGGCTTTCCTCCTTCCTTCCTTGGACTGGACTTTCAGTCGGAGGAAGGAAAAAATGTACAGGTAAGAAAAGAGTATGAAGACAAAGGGGGCTATCGCAAGACTTCCTGTGATGATGTTGAGAAGGCTCACGTTGAGCTGGCTGCTATTGCAGGCCAGTTTCACCACAGGCTTGATGTCGCAGGAGTAGTGTTGGATGTGGTTGGGGCCACAGAAATGGAGCCGGGAGGTCATGACTGTGTGCATCAGAGCATGAAGGAAGCCAGTAGTCCAAGTGCCTACAGCCAGCTGCAGGCAGGCCCATGGGCTCATGATCAGGGTGTAGCGCAGGGGGTTGCAGATGGCCACAAAGCGGTCATAGGCCATGACAGCCAGGAGGAAAGCTTCGCTGCTACCCAGGAAGTAGAAGAAGTGGAGCTGGCTTAGGCAGCCAGTGTAAGAAATGCCCTGGTGCCCCAAGAGGAACCCAGCCAGCATCTTGGGCACGGTAACTGTGGAGAAGAAAATATCTAGGCAGGAGAGGTTGCAGAGGAAAAAGTACATGGGGGTGTGTAGCCGGGGTTCACATACCACCACAATCATGATTGCCATATTCCCCAGCAGGCTAAACAGGTAGAGCAGTAAGAACAGCATGAACAGGAATTTCTGTAGCCCTTGAAGGCTGGTCAGGCCAAGGAGGATGAACTTCCTCACCTCTGTCTGGTTATCCATCCCTGCAGGGAAAGAGAGAATAACTTAGCAGTAACTTCCTATCTTTCTGTCCTGAGCTGCTATATCCATTTCCCAGAATCCTCTTCCGCAAGATGCATCATCAGCTGATGCTGCCTCATAAATGGAAGAGATCAGATACTGAGTCTGGAAAGGGACATGAAAGAATTCCTTGATTTAGCACCCCAGCTGTTTCAACAAATACTGGAACTGTTGTAACCTATGTGGTCAATACTGATGCTGGAACTGCCACCTGTGTACCAGCTCACTGAGAGGAATGGCATGTTTGAGAATTGCAAGCAAAGAAAATAATGAGGAAGAAAGACAGGCAGGCAGGCAGGAAGGGAGGAAGGGAGGAAGGGAGGAGTGAAGGTTGGTTACCTAATGTTTACATGAAGACTGCTCTGAAATCCTGCAGGTTTTCCTTTTCTATATCAAAGAAGGGTCCTCTAATATGGTTTCTTCATTCCAATTCCTAGCTGAATAAACTGTATCTCTCCCAAAGTTGAAAGAACTATAGTAGTATAGTGGCTCACATATAATACACTGCTTTCAAAGAGGATGAGTTCTGAAGAGCTGTTCAGTGGACTCAGAAAACCTTTATACAGTACTCTCTGCCACTGAAACAATCACATTTATTTCCAGCAAAGGAAAATTTCTGTCTCTCTGATAACTCCTCTTGGGATCAAGCCTCTGAATCTTATGGGACTTCAGTTCTGAAAACATCAAGGCATAGCGTCTCAGGGACACAGAAATCTAATGATGCTGTGGGGAGTTGAACTGATCACTGATAAAATAACAGTCAGTTTTCCTCTTCTTCTAGCCACATCCTGTTAATATTGGTAATGATTATCTGTACAGCAAGCTCTCATAAGCATGAGGAAGGTGTAGAATCAAAAAAAAAAAAAAAAGAAATATGCAAGTTTACAACACCTACTTCTCAGAAAGACTAGCAGTTTTAAAGGAAAATTTCCAACAAGTTTGTTACATCTTTTTGAAATTCCCAAGTATAATAGGTTGAGTAGGTATCATGGCTTCATTGGACCTGATACAACTACACAGTTGACTTCTGTCTCTGACTTAACATCTTTTGCCCCCTTTATAGTCCTTATTTTATTTATTTATTTATGTATTTTTAACTTCTAAAGATGGAGATAACAAACTGTGATGACTTTTTTTAAGACCTGAAATACCTAAAATAGCACCCGATAATGCAATAGTAGACACACGCATTCAGGGAACTTTTTCAGAATATGTATGCTTCAGAGATGAAGCTGATATAAGATCTCATACTCATGACTCAGTCCATTACCTGAACACTTGTACTGGAACCATTGTTCTCAGTGCTGTTCTGTGCACAGGATAGCTAAGATGATTAAGGCTACGAAAAGGTTTTAGGATTACTCTGGTGATATCTAAGCATTTCCTGTAGTTTCTCATTCAAAACTTTAGCGTACAACCTCTGATAACATACATGAGACTATTTATGTGTGAATATTTTAGTTATATACAGGTGCTTGTTGCTAGTCTGTGGTACGAATGGATATGATACGCATGAAGGCAAACAGGAACATTTTTAGAATCATTCAGAAACTCAAATCAGCTCTAGAAGTAGGAATGCAGTGTTGCTTCAGATGTCCTAGCACCTGAGTGTAATTCAGCTTGACAACCATCAATGCCCTCAGGATGCCAAAGGTGTTTACAGCCCCTGACTCCTGCTGCACATAAGTGCCTGTAAGCGAGCATCTTCACGTGGTGAAGTTTTTCCATTCTCACAATGGCACAGTGCAACAAGACCTCAGTGCCTGGAATACCATCCTGCCAGCCACCTGTGAATGCTCCAATGGACATCTTGATTTTCTGAGTCATCTGTGCTGTTACATTAATATGGGCATCCATATCCCCTGAGATTGCATTAAGGCTTCCTGGATATCACAATGTGACCGCAAGGCAGGCAAGAGAGGGTCGGATACTGGTGGAAAGAGACACTCAAGGTTCATAAGGGGCTAAACAGGATAGGTTTAATAAAGGCCTTACTTACCCTACAAGCTGCATGGGGAGCCCTGGGAACCATGAGGAGGGGTCACTAATGGGAGGCTGTTGGAGGCATGGGTCGGACGCAGGAGTCAGACATCCAGGCAGAACTCAACTCGACGTTCCTAAGCTGGACAGAGAGGAACCTCATGAAGTTCAACAAAGGCAAGTGCAGAGTCTTGCACTGAGGGAGGAATAACCCCATGCACCAGTTCAGGTTGGGAGTTGACCTGCTGGAAAGCAGCTCTGCCGAGAAGGACCTGGGAGTGCTGGTGGACACCAGGTTAAGCATGAGCCAGAAATGTGCCCTTGTGGCCAAGAAGGCCAATGGTATCCTGGGGTGCATCAGGAAGAGTGTTGCCAGCAGGTCGAGGGAGGTGATCCTCCCCCTCTCCTCAGCCCTGCTGAGGCCACACCTGCAGTACTGTCTCCAGTTCTGGGCTCCCCAGTGCAGGAGGGATGTGGCACTACTGGAGCAAGTCCAGTGAAGGGCTACGAAGATGCTTAGGGGACTGGAGCATCTCTCTTATGAGGAAAGACTGAGAGAGCTGGGCCTGTTTAGCCTGGAGAAGAGAAGGCTGAGAGGAGATCTTATTAATGTGTACAAATATCTTAAGAAGGGTGTCAAGAGGATGGGCCTGGACTATTTTCAGTGGTGCCCAGTGAGAGGATGTGAGGCAACAGGCACAAACTGAAACACAGACAGTTCCATCTGAACATGAGGAAAAACTTCTTGACCGTGAGGGTGACAGAGCACTGGAACAGGTTGCCCAGAGAGGCTGTGGAGTCTTCTTCTCTGGAGATATTCAAAAGCCACCTGGACGCGATCCTGTGCAACGTGCTGTATGGTGACCCTGCTTGAGCAGAGGGATTGGACTAGACGATCTCCAGAGGTCCCTTCCAGCCTCAACCATTCTGTGATTCTGTGAAATGAATAAGAGCTCTGCACCTGTATTGGACTGCCTAAGTCTGAGGGATCTCATCAGAGAAGACTCACAAGGCATCAGGCTGGCAGAAAACTATAATCTTTGGCTGGTGTCCAGCAAGATCCCAGAGGGGGTCAAGGAATGCAGAACTATGTTAATGCCAAAATCTGCTGACCCAGTAGAACAACTAGATATTAAGAACTGATGACCCATTACCATCAGGTTGATTAATGTGAGGCTATTTTAAGAATCTTAACAGCAGGGCTGACAAAGGCATCTCTGATTAACAGCTGTCAAAGGGGCTTTATGTCAGCCCCCAGGTGTTTGAACATTTCAAGGTGCTTCAGATACTGATTAAAAATGCCAAAAGGGAACACAAGCCTCTGAGAGTTGTCTTCATGGATCTAGTGAAAGCTCTTGACTTGGTGAGTCATCAGCATATTCCTCAGGCCCTGAAACAGAAAGGTGTTGATGAACATGGAATAGGCATCATCACCAATATGTGCAGTAACACCACAACTCAGCTGGAGGTGAAGGAAAGTCAGTCAGATGGTATTAAGATCCTCACCAGAGTAAAACAGAGATGCCATTGCCTCAGTGCTGTTCAATCTGTTAATAGACCCATTGTCATGCTGATTAGAAGAGCTGGGAAGAGGGTTTTGGCACAATAGCAACAAGGTTCCAACTCTGGCCTTCACAGATGATCCAGCTTTATTAAGTGACTCCTGGGATGGGATGCAAGGAAACATCACAGTGGTAGAGGAATTCTGTAAACTAACAGGGCTGAGGATGCAAGGTGAAAAGTTCCATGGGTTTTACACTAGGACCACAAAAGACTCGCCTGCTATCAGTGATGGTGACCCATGGGTAGTGAGCAGTTTGAAGCTGAACATGATAGAACTGGGCAACTCCGAGAAGCATTTGGGCCTCTGGGTGAACCCTTGGGTTGACCTATCTAAATTGGAGTTACAAGAGAAACTTCACTCCTGGCTGGTAAATATGAAGGGGTGGAGGGGGCATGGAAACCACCACAGAAGGTGGAGATTTTAAATACATGATCCCTCAACTGGTGTCTTCAGTGGATCACTCTGATAAAAAGGCCATATAGTTCCTTTCCCTTGACTTGGCCATAAGAACAGCAGTGAAGAACTGGTTTCACTTACCTTCCAGCACTTGTGGCTCCTTTTATGCCAGTGCTAGGGATGGCGCCTTGGGGGCTGCGTGACTGGCAAGTCCAATCCCAAATATACAGGCCTTTGAGTAATGTCTGCCTGCAGGGAAGTGAAAGGATTCCCATTTCCTGTAAAGTCTAGGGTTGTGCTTCTGTAACCAGGGCAAGTTGAAGATG